>NC_068358.1:140361897-140641897 GCF_020536995.1 Dreissena polymorpha | reverse complement strand
ACTTACTTACTTACTTACTTACTTACTTACTTACTTACTTACTTACTTACTTACCTACTTACTTACTTACTTACCATTCGTCCTGTCTGTCTGCCTGCCTGCCTTTAATTAATATCTAACAGTTCTAGTTAAGTGCCTTCTAAAATTATAAAACGCACCACTTTCGCTCAAGTTTATGTTATTAAAAATAGCTAAAAGAGAACTAAGTCTTACGTATTCTTTATTTTCAGAAGTTGTTTATTACCTCCCTTAGCCAATATTAAGGATGACATTTCTGTCTACAATTACACACTGCCAACTTACTACCATGGTGCGTTTAGTTTAACCCATTTATGCCTAGTGGACTCTCCCATCCTTCTAAATTGGATCAAGTTATTTCCAAAATTAGGGATGTCTAGTATATTAATTTCTATATTTAGAATATTTCTTACAGAAATTCCTTTAAGCAAACAGCGCAGATCCAGATGAGACGCCGCATTATGCGGCGTCTCATCTGGGTCTACGCTGTTTTTCAAGACGCTAGGCATAAATGGGTTAAACTATGATAACATTAATTAATAATATATACGAATGTTTATATTGTTTGATAAGCAATAGGCGTTCTTTATATATCGCCCAAAGACAGCATGTTCTGGTACTTAACAGCAAACGGACTAGAGCATTTTTAAAATATATAAGTTTAAAACTAAAACTAACCAAAACGTCAGGTTTATGGTAAACGTTGCTTCCTCGACCAATACATCTAGAAACAATATAATTGTTGCAACAACCGTTCAGAAGCCATGTTCAATTGTGTAGTATATCAAGGCCTAGCACCCATAAAATAATAACATTTAAACAAGTGGCTAACAACCACGTCTTAAATTATCATTTTATTGTTTCTAAATATGCAAATTTGCCTCTTGTGCGTGAGTTATTATTTTAATATTAACGTGATGCAAATAATTATATCTTTATTAACTAGTGTTTTAGGAATGGATTGCATACTCAGTAGTTCCTTTTTGGAGAAGTCTCCCTTTTACTCTTTAGATTAACGACGATGATTTTGAACAGCAGGTAAATGAAAAGTCTTACGGTAATTACGAACTACGTGAATAACAATACACTTGCGTCGAAGTTAAATTCACGACAACTTTTAAAACTATAGATACCGATTTATATTGGAAGACCTTTGATGACGAGGCATAGAAAAACGATTAAAGTGTTCGAATATTTTTTCTTTGTGAATATGGTTCGTGTGTTCAGTAAAAAATATCAAATGTACCTATGCTACATGCAAAACGATGACTCGAAAACTGTTCAAAACTTTACACTACCATCAAACGATGCGACGTTTTTTGCACAAGTTATTTGATTTGTTTTTATCAACTGTAAGTCAAACGCAAATAAATAACGTATTCCTTTTTAAAATACTCGCAAATCGACGAAATCTCATATCGCCAAAGGCATATAGCATATAGCTTAGTCGTGATATGAAAATTACTGGTCAATAACGAATCATTCACCCGTAGCCGCGAATTGAATTTATGTACAGTTACATAAAAATTACACAACTTGACGTAGATTTGTGCGATTTGCTAATGATTTCCAAGTTGAAGTTACAAATAATAGCGCTGTGGTATGTTGGAAAACCTGATATTCAATCTCATATAGCTTTTGGAAAAAAATGGCGTTTGCCAACTATGGATTCCATTCGGGAAAAGAACGAGGTTTGGTTGTTGTTGCTATTTTTCTTACTTTACATTCAAATAGTGTGCATGTTGCATATTTTGTGTTATGATCGTAAAAATATTATATTTTCGTCATACTAAGTCCTTTTTAGTTTATGGCTAAACTTAAATTTTCTGTTGGATATGTATTTTGTTATCATTACTGTAAATACTGTATAGCATGCACGCTCAATGTCACGGTAGTGTATAAAAAGAGTGTACATCAATAGCATTTTGTTTCTGTAAAATATATCGCTGAATGCGTCTGTAAATCCCAATGCATACACATTTAATACTGATACATAAAACCTCGAATGAAGTCGAAATATCGAGACATAACGGTTTGGGCGCATAAAAACCGTAGCGCGTAACGTACTACAAACTTTACACAGAAGTACACGCCAGTGCTTTGTTGTTGTAACATAAAACCTGTTTCTAGTTTTGGGAACATGTCTTTGTTATCTGCTCATTAAGAATATCCAACTTACTTCCATTACAAAATTCAAGACCGAATGATATCCTTACTGTATTTTGTTTTTTTGCTTGTATCTCTAAACAAACAAGCGCATACTGACTTAAAAGTAACGACTCTTACGATTTTAGTCAGAGCGTTTTTACCTCTTCCGGTAGCACCGCGCGCCACCTCGACTCCATTACAGAGCGTGCAACAGAATGTCGACATCTTCGTCATACCGCCGACACCGGTAGCGCCGGTGCTTACGAGGGCCGTGAGCTTCCACTGCACCGAGCCGGACTTCGACGCTTTGTTTGACAACCCGCAGCATTTCCGATTTGGATATATCGGTACGACTGAATTTATCAATTGGTATAGCATGAAAATTTAATTATATAAGAAAAGCGGGGTAAAATTAAACGTCAACGCACATTTCTTGAAAACACACAAACCATCTGTTTACATGTACGATAGTTGACCGAAAATGTTCACAGTATATGCACGTAACACCTCTTCCTGAACATGAGGAATTATATATGTTATCGAGTTCGTGGGGATGTTTCTTTAAAGTCCACCACTACTGAAAGACTTCCAGTTGATTATAGATGCATGTGACCTCATTAAAAGAGCACTCTTATCTCTATTGTTATTATTGTGCATGCAGGTGGTAGTTTTGACGAGGGAACTCTGGACTATGGGAACAGCCGCCTTTCAGACACTCATTTGACCCCTTATATCGATGTGGATCCCGGCGTTCATCTGGGTCACTTCTCGGAGACGCGAAGAAATTCAATAGCCCGGTCGGACAGCATCATGAACCTCTCCTTCACTGACATGGTGCGAAAGAACTCCGAGCATTCGCAGGGATTTATGGGCTTCCGGAAACGAATGGCCACAGAGATAAATCACAAATACTGCTCATGTAAATACATGCCCTTTACATAGGTTCCTTGAACTACGAATTTTAAGAGCATTGTTAAGAAGAAATCTGAAAATCGGATTTTTGTATGGCTTTTTTCGGGGGGGGGGGGGGGGGGGGGGGGGATGATGATTACCGAGATGCTTACATGAAATTATATATTGGTCATACATCTGTGCCATTAAGGAAATATAAAATATGTCATAACTTAGTATTTACTATTGAAGAAACAATAAGGTATATCAAAAGCATTATACCTAATCCGATAACGTCCATATGTACGAATATTTAAACGCGTGTGTGTTTTGTAGTAAAATTTAATTATCTCAAAACAATTCACTTCTTTTTCGTTTGTTGTTTATTGTCCTTAAGCATATATTCTCTCTTCATAATGCATAATGTAAAATTCGTATCAAATATCAAGATACCGTTTTTGAATGCATTTTAATTTACACATCTTCTACCGTGTTTTATGTCTAATATTATTGTTTAGTTATATCCGCGTCAAATGCTTTTAGTTGTGCGTGGCTTTAATTGTACTTCAATCTCTTTCTAGATTTTCGCTGCGATGATACTGTTTTCATCTTCCTGCATGTTGTGTTTGGAATAGTCTATCTCTCTGCAGGTTGGACAGGCTTTGTTAGATGCATTTTAAGTTGATATTTCACGTGAATGGTATTGGTTTTCTGTTGCTCTGTTATTTATTGTTGATTTTTTTTTGCACGCGTTTCTAACATGCTTTTAGGTTGACATCTCCATTTCATTCGTATAGAAAACTAAAAATTGTGAATAATATTACCTTGACATTGTCATGGCAAGCGGTGTATCGTTGTGCCCGCAAAAAGTACACTATATTTAACCCATTTATGCCTAGCGTCCTGAAAAAAGGACTTTGCAAACAGCGTAGACCCGGATGAGACGCCGCATGATGCGGCGTCTCATCCGGTTCTACACTGTTTGCTTATAGGAATTTCTGTAAGAAATATTTAAAATATAGAAATAAGTATACTAGACATCCCTAATTTTGGAAATAAATTGATCCAATTTAGAAGGATGGGAGAGTCCACTAGACATAAATGGGTTGAGGTAAAATATTAACAGCAATGCATTTTTGTTCACCCTAACAATAGACATGAACGTTCCTATTAATGTCATATTTAATTTACTTCACGCATATGTTAAATCCATTATAAACTATTTATGGATTTATCAAAGCGGAAAACAGCGAGCTCGTCCATCGTAAGTTGTGTAATATTAAAGATACATTTCGAAATATGGTGTATTGCTTTACGCAGCAGTTCGTCGAGTTCCCTTATACTAGTATATAAACAGATATGTCAATATCTATTTTTCTACACTGTAAAACCGGAAACATACGTTGATAACAAAAGTAACGCAAACAATTTGTCATCGAAAGTACGGGACATTTTTACCAACCGGTTTTCCCGATGTATGGCTATTCCAAGAATCTATAGACACTTCTCATATAATCCCGTTAATCAAAGACTGAATGCGAGACCAGTATATCACTCAATTACGATGGCATAGAAGTGACATTCACTCCTCAATTTTAATGCACTTCTTTTTTTCTACCTCATTTCCACGGCATGTTTACTCGAGGGAAATGCTTAGTAACTCAAGGGACCAAGTTAGTTATGTCGTGAGAACGACTTAAGTCGTGGGAACGAGATAAAAAAAAAGAAGAGTGCAAAGCTAAGAAACAATTTTAACTCAATTCCCCGAGTTGGTACGTCGTGGGAACGAGGAAAGAGGAGTGCAGTTTAAAGAAGAGGAGTGAATGAAACCTCTATGTCAATGTACTAAATGGACGGTCACATCATCTAGATCAACGATTTTACATATGGAATTAAACCCTGAATTTGAAAGCTCATCGTATCTTGGTATTGTTAAAAATAAAAAGTATAGGAACATTATTGCTAAATTACTGTTTGTCGTCTCACAAATTTTCGGTAGAAACGGGAAGACACCAGAGGTCAGAGGTCAACGCAAATGTGTGTAATGCAACCTAGACGACGTAAAGGATGAATATCACTTTAGTATTAAATGACCTTATTATATGAGTCGTGTTCTGAGAAAACTGAGCATAATGCACAGCGTAAAGTGTCATCCCAGATTAGCCTGTGCAGTCCGCACACTTTCCGCCTTAACTGGATTTTCGTGTAGAAGAGACTTCCTTTAAAGAAAAATGTCATAAAAGCGAAAAGTGTCGTCCCTGATTAGCCTGTGCGGACTGCATAGGCTAATCTGGGACGACACTTTACGCACAAGCAGTATGCCAAGTTTTCTTAGAACGCGACTGTTATGATGTTAGAAATACATGAATTCTATGATAGATCCCGTCTAAATATGGTCAAGTTTATCGAACTACGTAGTGTTAAGAAAACTAGGCATGTTTAGTTAAAAAGCTTTAAATTGCGGGATTTCTTTATCTATAGTATTGAATAATTATAGTGTTCACATTGAAAATAGGTAAAGAATAATGTAATACCGGTAATTGATACAATTATTTGTAACAAATTATAACAAATAATGTCACTTATCTTTAACATTAGGTAGTCGTTATGTATTAACCTCATCCATGTGACTTTCTAACGAAAACATGTTTATTTATTGTTCCCTACCGGTTTCACCGAAGGGGACTTATGGTTTGCGCTCTGTGTGTCAGTCTGTCTGTCTGTCCGTCACACTTTTCTGGATCCTGCGATAACTTTAACAGTTCTTAATATTTTTTCATGAAACTTGCTACATGGATAGATGACAATATGGACATTATGCACGTCATTTCATTTTGTTCCTACGTCAAAAATTGTGGTTGCTATGGCAACAAAAAAGTTAAAATCTGAAAATGGTGGAATTTCTGACAATGGTGGAGCCGGTAGGGGACCATATTGCTTGACAATAGCCTTGTTTGTTTTGTAATTAAATTGATCTTTATTCGAAATGATGCATGCTTTTAATTTCTTCAAATGCATGTTGTTATTGTATATGCATGTTTATGACGATGAGTTTGATGTACCTAAGTTAAATGAACTATTCTATTCCGTATACGTTATATATAAGAATTGTAAAGAGAAGTATAGCTCGTTGATGAACTCTATCAATAAAGCTGTCTTGTAAGTTTGTAAAATTTGGAATAATCTTATTTCCTTTAAAATATTAGTTATGAGAAAAACTCACATAATTCTTCTCTGTTCGTGTTAAGTGAATATTATAATTGGTACTTTAAGTGATCTTAATGAATACTGTTTCATAAAAGAGTGTCTTTTCTTTACAAACTATTTGAGGGCAGAAATTTAAACAAACAATATTGAATTGAGCAATTGCTTTGAAATATATTCATATCTGCCTATAACGACCAGTACAACATTCTGCGTGGCGTCCCTTCAGGCGTTTTGGGAATGGCCCGCTGCTACGGCGACGTTAACGTCAACGTATATCTGATAGCTGACGGCGTCCTGTCTGTGTTCCTGTTTCCCATCAACGTCATGGAGTGGACGAGACACGTGGGCGGATGCTTAGAGACCGTGAACAGGAGCAATGGAGGGATGATCTATGTAGTGATTCTAATCATGAGGACCAGTGCTGTTGCATTAGGTGCATATAAAATGAGTCGCATTCTGGGAAAACTGGGCATAATGCATGTACGTAAAGTGTCATCCCAGATAAGTCTGTGTAATCTGCCGACACTTTCCGCTTTTATGGTATTTTTAGTTTCCAGGAAGTCCCACCTTACCGAAAATCAAGTTTAGGCGGAAATTGTCGTCCTGATGCGGGCTGCACATGCTAATCTGGGATGAAACTTTACGCACATGCATAAAGACCAGTTTTCAGAACAAGGCTCAAATATAAAGCAGTTGATTAAGCGTCGTTTGTGTGTATTTTTTCATATATATATATATATATATATATATATATATATATATATATATATATATATATATATATATATATATATATATTATATATATATACAAATACTTAAGCATGCATTGGCAGATGTATGTGTCGTTTTCTTTATTCGCATTTTAAGAATAATAAGTAAACTATAATATGCGGTGTAATATACTGTTTTTGTGTGATACACTTTATGTATAAATAAATAGGCATGTTTTGTACGAATGAGATTCATTCCTACAATGGAAAGACTGATAATACAGTCAGTCAACCAGTTTAGAATTACCCGGCAAAAAACGTTAATTCTTTCGACCACAATAATTTCTTTCGGGATTTAGTTTTAATGTAAGAAGATGTAAAAAATAAATGGTAAAATTTATTTTGTATGATAACAGGTAAGGCCAGACGGCATATGCAGTTTTTTTACTAAAATAGCCAGTTAAGTTCACCCTTCGGAAAATTATTAAAAATCATTCAACTTTAGAGTTAGTATTTCAAAACATTGTCATTGAATGTGTTTTCAATCAGCAAAAAGTTTATTTGAAAATAATAAAGCCTTCTATATCCATATGCACATTTCAAAACATAACTCATTTAATCAGTTCCGGTTAACTTTTTGCTGCATTTATCCCCCATGTAAGCATAATACAAAAGCGTTCTTGATTAAACTGTGTTAATTTATTCCTTTACCTAATGTTTACCTTAGACACTTATCATTTTGTTTTTGTTGGAGCATTGTGGAAAATTAAATACAAATAAATCGGAACTGTTGATTATACGGAACCGGTTGACAAACTGTACATAAATGGGGAATAAGGACGGTATTAAGTTCAATCCACCAATTAATTCATAAATCCATTTTTCATCTTTGTATTTACTTATTATTTATGTTAAGAAACACATGTCTTAAGCAATCAGTTAACAAATACTATTAAAATAAAATGTTTTCTCAAAATGCAAATGCCCCGTATTAGCCTTCGCTTTCCTCTTTTAAAGTCATATAGAATAAATTGTATAGGTCTCTAAAACAAACAGCTTCAATATTTGGTATTCTAATGGTCGAATTGTATTTTGAACTGATTGACTGCTTATACCTCAGTCACAAATAGAGACAGATCGCCGTCCGATCAGCGGCCGACGTCTTTTTCCGCTCATTTGGCTGGCGACCGGGCGATGATCGCACGGGCATCGGGTCATTTTGTGGCATCGGGCGGCGTCCGAATTAATTTTAAGTCTCACTTAAAATTTTACCCGACTTCGGGCCCGGGAAGGTATCGTATTGAGATCGTAAAAAGATCGGACGATCAACGCACGGTTATCGCCCGGCGATCATCCGACATCGGATTCATCGTACGCGTATCGGCAAAAATCAAGATATTTCACAGGGACATATACATCGGCCGGCGACCGTCCGATTGCCGGAGGGCCTCCGCACGATGACTGACAGACACCGGACGGAGCTCGTGAGGAGACCGAAGGATTCCGGTAAATGCACGTGGACAGATCACGTGGGTAGATTCAGCGCCAAACACCTCAATTTTAAAGTCAAGATGCCGAAGAGAAAGGTCGCAGCACGGCAAATGCTACCTCCTAAAACAGAAGGTCAGCCCAATGATGGACAGCATGACCAGGAGAAAGAAGAGCCATCGCAGCCACATATAAATCATTAAGCTGAAGCAATTGCCCAGTCAAAAATAAAGTCAAACGCCAGTGAATGGTAAGAGTTGCCTGTGGCCAACAAGCGAAATGTGATGGCCAGCTTTATGCCAATGCCCAGGGGAGGCCGTCTACTGAAAACACAAAAATGTATCAGTCGTTTGAAATAATCTCTAAAATGTTTTCAAAGTCACTCTTTAAATCCGCCCTTTGTGATTCCGCATTTTCACGGCATTAAATTGTTTCAGTTTAGGTACTTGGCGCTGTATTTGTAAACAAACAAACCTTATTTGGTAGAGCCTAGATAGATTACCTTATTTTGACAAAAATAACAGGTCATTGATAAAAGTACAACATTGATACAAATGCTCGCAGAATGCTTAGAACTATTACAAATGCATTTCACATTATCCCGAGAGCTCTTCGAATTTTAATTCGGATGACAGTCGGGATCGGTCTCAAGTGTTACTATAAGTATATAAGTACATCAATAAGTATTTCAGACAATTTATACTCACTCTTGATTAATTTGAATGCGAGGCCCGACTCTTGTACATAGTTCTTGAAACAACTCTGTCTTGAGACGCAAATAAGCTTCGAAATCGGCCGGGTTCTCGAGACGCAATTCATGCAAAAGGGGTTTCGTATTGCCCGTAGAGGGATGGTCTCTGAATCCAAGGCTTGACCCACCATCGTCTTTAACGTCGCTGTGGTTCTTCAAATTCCTCAATTATAACCATAGCAGCAACTACAACGTTGAGGCGGTATCTGGCTATTGCGTGCCTCTACCTTAGCCTCGTGACTCGCTGATCTCTGTTCATGACCATAAAACAGCCTGCAAATGAAAGTTTATGGACTGCACGCATTATATATATATATATATATATATATATATATATATATATATATATATATATATATATATATATATATATGCCCGCAAGGAGCCCGGCCGAAGCCCGCCAGATTGACGTCCGATTTATTAAAACTTTCCGGCTTTCTTGCGGCGCTACGTCGATATTGCGACGATAGCCGTCCGTACATCGGCCGGTTGTCGTCCGATTTACAATTTGACGCTCAACCCAAAAGCTTTTCTCAAACTGTCCGATTGCCGTTCGATCATCGGCCGATTCTCGTCCGGCGCCCATAAAAGGCCGAGTTCGTGTCACTAATCGGACGGCGACCGGCTCCGACGTGTCAAGTCTTCCCGATGCCTGGAGATCGGACACATCGGCCGGCGACCGGATTATTTGTGACTGAGGCATAAGCAACGGCGTTTAATTTTCTATAAAAATTCAATTATTTAACAAAATTACACACGCATGCGTTTAAAGAGCTTGTTTATGTCGTTGTTCCAGGAACGCTGTTAGTTTTTCACGGAATGCACGGGATTCCACACGAGAACCTCGTGTGCGTTGTGGTACCAATCCTTCTGACAGTGGGTGTGTCACTTGAATGGGCGTTCCTTGTGTTGGCCGTCCTGCTGCCATTCTGCGTATACGCCCTTATGTACTGTGTGGCATGTCGCAGACGTTCGGATATGTCTGCCCTAGCGGACAATAATAATAACATAGAAACTAATGGCGTGTATCGCGTAAACACGGACTAAGAAAGGCTTGTTGGAGTTCGTTCATCATGCAAAAGCGAACGGAATTCGCTGTGAGTTTCTCTATAAGTGCGCTATGTCCGTACTTACATATTTTATCACAGTACAATACACTCCAAAAATGTGTCTTAAATTCGCGGTTGTCGTGCATAAAATAGCAATAAAAATAAAAATGAAGTGAGAATAATCTGGAGTGAATAGTACTACATTTAACCTCTACTAGAAGTGTACTTTCATTGTCCGTTATTCATTAATTTTCAATAATTCGATGTGCCAGCATCTCATATTCGGTAATACACTTTTGCTTGATAACACCTCGCATGCAAATGAAACACGTTTACATTGAAGTGACAATGTGCAAATTACAAACAATTTATACGTGGTATGGTGCGATCGCAAAATGATGATATTAATCAAATTGCATCGTGATTTTTATGACACTGCAAACATAGGTATCTTGTATCTAAACATCGTTTGGGATAAATATGGGGGCTGATAGGGTCAATATTAAAGGGGCCTTTTTATTTATGATATTTGTGAAGAATAGTAATACTGAACATTTACCATGCTCTAAAATATCTATTATATGCGTATTTTTGACGATTTATAAACATGAAAATTATAAAGCGTTGCAAAGCGAAACGATTTAATAATTTAGAAAGTTCTGTTGTTGTCGTTATATTTTGTGATAGACGATGATTGCTTATATAAAGCATAAAATACATGACTCATTTTAGATACAATATTTACATCTATCAATATAAAGCATTTAATGACAAACTGTAATACATGCCAAAGTCTATTAAAAGGCCCCTTTAAAGGTAGCAACATACAACCTGTCGTGGGCTTGCCTAAATAGTGGATGGTGTTAGTGTCACCATAAATGAATGTTATAAAGGTGTGTTGCAAAATAGCTAAAAAAACTAGTTGAACTGTATTAATGAATTATATTTAGATAATGACAAGTATTACTTCCCAAAACAATTGCAGACAGAACAAAATACAACCATAATACATGTTAGACTGAAGAACAGGAATTCCACAGGTTATATCAATAAACCATACATACATGTACCTTTAATGAACGCGTTCTATGCTGAATAGTTTCGGGCCTTGTTATTGCCCATGTGTTAATTGTTAATTACATGATTTAAATCTTACAGTCATATTATTATTAAGTGATATAAGTTATTCAGACATGACTCGCCTTTAGCAGGTCTTAAGTTTTAAGCGATTCTTCTTTCGAGCCTCCTTTCCCAACGCTGTCGCTTTCGCTCTTTTTGTGTTCGCGACTTTCGCTCTTCTTGTGCTCGCGATGAAACGGATTGTGAAAATGAAACCCGTGATGCTTCGAGTGATCTTTGTGGCGCGTGACAAGCACAGGTATGTTTGAGTGGTGTACGATGTAATCTGTCACACTTCCGGTTAGCGTTCGTCGGAGCATGCCTTTGCCCCGGCTGCCAACGACAATGAAGTCCACGTTTTTGTCGGACGCCAGGGCGCAGATGGCCGGCCCTGCTTCACCTCGCGTGACCTCTACGGTTCCTTCAAGCTAAGATCAAACATGCATGATAGGTTAAACACAGGCGCATTAGTGTAATGTTTTTAGACTGTCGTAGTTCGTAATATATCATGAATAACATTTAAGCGGTCAGACTTTAGTATGTTATCGGGGTACAGAATCAACAGAGTTTTCAAGGGGTTACACACAGGCTGGACAGAATGTAAACACACCGTTAAGTACTTAACTTAAAAAAAATAGTGCATAAAAGACAGTTTTCCTTGCAGATTGTGACGGTATAAGAAAAAATCAGTGAATACGTCTGAAAACGGTGACAAAATTTCACGTTGCGTGACGAATAGTCGTGCAGTATACATGATATTTTTTAACAAGAACGCAGGCTTTTTTAATAAAATAATTCTGATATATTTCACATTGCCTAAGCAGCATAAAAAATCTGGCTTGATGCACTAGTTAAAATTGTTAATATAAAATGTTTTAAATACATCCATTAACGTTTAATTGGGAAAACCCAACAAAGTCACGTGATCCTGCACCCTGATTATGCTGTTTTATTCATAATGTAGTACTCAACGATCACGGTTCTGTAAAGTACACCATTATAGTACATGCCATATACGGAATGGTTCACAATTTGCAATATGTTTCAAACTTAACATTTATTGTGAAACGTAAACCAGGAGGTAGCATGCGAACAACTGAACATGTATTATCAAGGATATCTTGAAAATATATTTCGCAAAGCAAGGTCAATATAAAGATTTTCAGAAAAAAAAACATTCAAAAATACAGTGAGTGACAATAATACCGACGACTTATTGAAACATTATTGCATTAACGAAATTTTGGGAGTAGCTTACTGCAAGTTGTTTGTCTTTGGAATTCAGATTGTAACAAAATAATAGAAACATCGTCTAGTACCTTAAGCTCGTTGATTTTCGCGTCGTATTTTGCCGCGAGATCTTGTGCCATCCTGTCCTCGTTGTCGATCTCTGCAGTCAGATTGGATGGGGAGACCGTGACCAGATCGCCGGAAGAGCCGCCTGGCGAGAGAAGCGGAATAAGGCGATGAAAAACGACCTGCCTGTGTACAGACGCTAATATTTGCAATTCGTCTTTACAAAAAGTCTTGATTTTCCTGTCGTCATCATTGTCAGCAGTAACAAAATCGTTAACAGGCATTTTATCAACCGCATCATTATCATGCTTATGACAATCAGCCTCATCACCGTCGCCGTTATCATCATCATCATCATAACAGCATGAGCACAGTCATAGGTATCATCATGATCTTCACAACCATGACCGACATCACTCACACTACCATCGCCTTTACTACTACGGTATTCGTATTATCCGCATACTCATCAAAACAATATTCGTATATAGATTTGCTAAGCAAATAAGGCAGTTCTAAGAGTTTTAAGAAATATCCTTCCTGTTATTTGTGACTGCAAAAAAAAAACATTTCGGTAAGGACATTTCAGGAATTTGTGTTTCAATCTGTCTTAACACTTACTTGGGACCAATACAACTTTGTAGTCCATCGAGTGAGCGACTATCACTCTGTTTCCTGGCTCGTGAAGGGATTCTACATAATCTGGAATATTACAAGAGTATTTCATTCGTAATTGTAAGTTGGATAAATAAAATCATTAAACAACGAATTCAAAAATCTCGATATCTTGAAAGGATAAACTGAAACAAAATATTATTGTGAAAATTGAAACTTAACATATTGCCTATAGTGTAGGCATGATATAACTACACGTGAATTGTTACAATATATGATTTGTTTGTTTGTTTGTACCTACAGATTTATGAGGTCTGTCAATATCTTTTCCGTTCGATAGTTTATTATTGAAGCTGTTAATAATAATATATCTTAAGTTTTACATTACATGTGTCTAATAATCGCGTTGATTGATTTTTAAGTCGTCGGATGCTCGACAGTACGATGACGATATCGCCACAGTAAGATTATGAAAACAAGATATTACGTTCACTAAGACACGATACTATGACAATATTGTAATGGTTATGCGATATAGTTTCTTGTTTTGTCCAGAAGTGAACAAACGTGTTCACATACATTACACATTTCTTGATTAAAACTTCATGCATGAAAGGTTCTTATTCATTTATGAAGAGTAAAACCAGTGAGAAAAAATATATTCGGATGTGCACTGGAAGGCTAAACTACGCTGATGACAACACGACAATTCAATGGCGATAACCCAAAAGAGCAATTACGAATACACGATACAACATTATGATGATAATTATAAATAATTTCGTGTTTTATCCATTAAATAAAAAAATGTATAGTACACATTTCTCACTTTAATCTTTATGTTAGCATGGTTCCTGTTCATTTTCAGTAGAGCGACATCGTGGTGAGCAAAAATCCTATGCAGATTAGCACTGGAAGGCGATGCTACGATGATGACAACACGAATGTACGATGACGATAACGACATTATACGACGATCATCATACAACAGTACGATGACGAAAATGTGAGATCTGAATGATGATAAAGCGATAGTACGAGGGTGATAATACGACATTATAAAGACAGAAAACGTGATGGCGGTAACACGTAATTATCGCGCATTATCGTCATAATACTCTCGTAGTATCGTGTCTTCGTCTTCGAAATAACAAATTTAAAATAAATTCATGCAAAGGCGAGAACACTAACACTTTATGTAGGTAAATACTGGCATGTTTACACAAAATCACAATGCGACAAATGTTTGATGGAAATAAAATATGAGTCGTGTTCTGAGAAAACTGGGCATAATGCATGTACGTGAAGTGTCGTCCCAGATTAGCCCGTGCAGTCCGCACAGGCTAATCAGGGACGAAACTTTCCGCTTTTATGACATTTTTCGTTTAAATGAAGACTCTCCTTAGCAAAAATCCAAATTTAGGCGGAAAGTGTCGTCCCTGATTAGCCTGTGTGGACTGAACAGGCTAATCTGGGACGACACTTTACGCACAGGCATTATGCCCAGTTTTCTCAGACCGCGACACATATCTATTTAACGGGATGAAACTTCAAATACGTTGAGGCAGAGCTCAAGATGATATAGCATGTATGATTTTAACTTTCACCGATGTATATGATCGATTTGCTCACATTTTAATAATGTACGAGTTTATCTTAACTGGGGATTGTTACAATTATTGCTGTTTTAACCGTCAATTACAAAATAGTTCTCAATTGTTTAATTAAGAAACACGCAGAAATTGTAGTAAACATATAGAAAAACACTTTGAAAAGCCTATTGTTGCGAACTATATCAGGAAAGAGTTAAAATTATTCTTTACGTTTATATTCTTATAACTTCTTAAGTTATAAGTGAAACAAAAATATGTGTATTAGTTTTGAGCTTTACGTCAAGTGTTTGCTTACGCAGATGTACCTTACACAGAGGAGTATCGTGAACGCTATCAATTTACGGGTCGGCTAACTCGTTTTTTAAGATTGCTGGATTACATATCTGAGCAACGTGAGGTTATGAACCTTTCACATAACCAAATGCAACACACATCCAAGTATGGTATGAATAGTTATTATTAGTTTATTCCTCGTTTAAATGCAATGTATTTACAAATGAGGTTTCATTTCGGATATAAATCGAGTGATGTCCTGGACAAGTAATCCGAAGGTCAGACAGAAAACATGATAACATTAAAAAATCCTTTTACATTACTTTTGCTGACTTGGTAATAATAACACGAGTTTTAGTTACCAAGCATTTTTTCCTTGAACCCTTAGAAAGAAATATTCACATATTTTCGTAATATAAAATAATCATCAAATAAATATACTAGCAAAACTGATATATTTGGTCGAGTTTTGATTTATTTTTGTTAACAAGAAACAACTATAACATGAAAAATGCATGAACTTGAGTTTGAACCATAACGTTTAATAAACAAAGTGAGCGAGCTACAACTTAACAAATTCAGGCTTAAGAATTATATGGACGTTTAAACGCTATGTCATTAATACACTTTTTGCTGGCGTCCGTAAGTCTCGAGAGACAATAGACACGCGTCCCTCGAAAATGTCACGATTATTTATTTGACGTCAGGATGCTTGTGTCGGTGCGTTGCTTTTGAAGCGTTTACAATGGCTGTGCAAACCCAATAGAGAGTGGCATTCTCTCTCTCTCTCTCGCATCCTGCGCATATAAAGATGGATTTGACAGCCAGTAGCAGGTTTTGTCATTTCTACATATGCGCCTGTCAGTAATAAGCAAACTGGCGGATCCTCTCCACTCCCACCTACAGTCCGATATGTACAGCACGTCCCCACTTGAATCTTTCCTGAGCTAGCGCTTCCCTAGTGTTGAAGTTTATGTCAATGGATTTTAGGTCCCGCTTGCTTGCAGATGTCCTTGTCGCGGAGAAGTGGCAAACCAGTCAATCTCTTGCCTGATGCAAGCTCTCCGTGCAGGACGTCTTTGTGGTTCGACCGTTGCCCAAACGACGCACATGATCCAGCTATCTTAGACGACGCTGTCGGAGAAGAGTCGTCATGCTGGGGATGGCTTCCCTTTCCATCACAACGTTATTTGTCACGCTCCATGAGATACCAAGTACGCGTTGGGAGCAACGCATATGGAAGGCGCTTAGCCTTTGAACTTTGGATTCACAAAAGGTCCAAGATTCACTGGCATACAGAAGAGTGCTTAACACGCAGGTCTGGTACACAGCTATCTTGTTGTTCGTAGCTGTGTAGCATGCTGTTGTTCCACACTACCTTTTATAGCCTGGCCAGGGTTGTTGAGGCATTGTCTATCCTTTGGCTTATCTCTGTTTCCAGTGACAGGTCGTCAGTGATGGTAGATCCAAGGTATGTGAACTGGCTGACGACCTCTTATTCAAAGTTGTTGATGGTGATGTGGGGTGTTTTTGAATGTTGAGCAATATCATGTGCTTTCTTTGTGCCGATTGTCAGGCTGAGCTCGTCGCATGCCTTTTCAAATCGGTTCAACAGCATATGTTCTGTTTCGATGTGGTTGACCAGAGAAGCTTCATCTGCAACCAGCATGTCTCTTATCATCACCACTCGTACTTTACTCTTTGCCTTCAGCCGAGCTATTTTGAACAAACTAACGTCTGACCGGGTATGGAGGTAGACAACTTCAGTTGAATTTTCAATGGCATGCTGCACCAGGTAAGCAAATAAATGCCAAAAAGAGTATGAGCGAGGACGCAGCCCTGTTTGACGCCGCTGCGGATGTTGAAAGCACAAGACAACGAGCCGTCATACTGCACAGTGCCTTTCATGTTGTCGTGGAATGACTGCCTGATTGACTGGATCACGCTCATACGTCTTGTTGGGCAGCAAATCTTCGCCAATACGGTAAGGAGTCGATCCATACTGATCTTTGGTCAGGTCTTTGAAGGCCGGAAAGAAGGGCTCGTGCTGCTCTCTGAACTTTGTCTGCAGTCGCCTGATAGAGGAGTTCATATCTACGGTTGACCTCTATGAGCGGATATCGCACTTTGACTCTTGATATACTCTATCAGCAAGTTTATTTAGTCTGTTTAGGGCGACACGAGCGAAGACTTTAACCACAACACTCAGGATGGATATCCGTCTTATATTTGTTGCAGTCGCTTCTGTCGCCCTTTTATTGTACAGCGTGATGATGTTGGCATCTGCCATTTACACGTTCTATATCGCATGTCACCTTGTGTGAGCGATTTAAAACAAAAGTGTACAATATAGAGCTATTAATAGAGTATCAGTAAACTTCGAAAGTGGAGCTTCATTCATATAAACCATTCCATAAAAATGACTTGCACTGAATAACATATATTTGCGAACTAATTGATTATCTCAAATAATTAGACCGGTGTTACCGCACGAGATTTTGGTAGAAGCCAGACGTTTACTTCTGTATACTAAAGTAAAGATTGGGTACTAGAGCAGTTTATTGCATTACGCAATAACCGATGGGTTCGGTGAAACCAAACACTAGTACAAAGTTGGCATAGTACACAAAAATAGATGGTGAATTCATACCTGTGTAAAACTTACACGCGTTTATACCTGTACACTAAACACTCGGCGCCACTTCCAATGCGGCATCTATATTTTTTATAATGTCTCTATTATCTTCAAACGAATTTCGTCAAAATTTGAAATATAAACAAACAAATCATATTTTAATATCTCTATTAATTCTACTCGAAATGATCCACAATTCTGTGAAAAATCTTTAAAAAGCAATATAATTCATTGCTCTGTTGACAGGTTTACACATATATCTCATAGAGAACATTCAAATAACAGGACTTGTATATTGATGGATGTTCAGCCATTCTCAAATACGGGTCCGGTAAAGTTTGATCAGGCTGCAGTATTGACGATCATGTCTTTACACCCGTGTCACAAAAATGGTTTATAAGGTTTTGATGCGGTAATTTTTAAGAAATACAAATCGCAAAAACGGTTGGTTGTGCATACTAAAACGTGCATATAGGATAAATACTTACAATGGAAAGCATAGTCCGAATACTCACTACCATCCACCGCAATCAAAACCGTGCTTCCCCTTTTAATAGACAACCCCTTGGTTTTAGACTCTATACGTTCAGAGTCCGTCATTGCTTTAAATCTGTCAACTGATGTTTTTTGACACAAACTCCGAAACACCAGTGCGCCAAATATCACAGAAAATATCGTCAACCTTTTAACCCTAATCTGGCAAATTCGTAATAGACCTTAAATATTCTTCTCCTCTTAAACACATAGTGACTGAGATGTCCTAGTTTTCGTTTTGCACGATGTATCCGTTATCTTGTATTGAGAGAAGACAACCCGTCCGTTACACAATGCATATACATAAAGTTTAATATTGATGGTCTCCCTTAAATAAATCTCAAGAAATGTCCTACATGACATATTTTCTATTGTTATTCAACACGATATGGTGGAACAAGGTTCGTGTAATCTATGATTACACATCAAATGTGCGATTCGGTAAATGTAATAGGAAATCCAATAAAACAGACACAATTAAATATGTCACGAAACAGCAGCTAATAGCAAAATGATCATGAATAGTACCTCCATTGCCCTTGTTCATAACTTCGAAGAAAGTGAGTTTTTATTTTGTTTTAGTCGATGTGTTTCAGTAGTAAACTCAACTTATGTTTCACGAGAAAAGAATTCAAACGTTAAACGACACATCGCTTTCTTTTAGAGAAATAATCCATATCAAATTACATACCTAAAAAACTATCACATTTTCCGAGTCACCGTGACTTAAAACGTCATCTCTTTACCAAAGGCTATGCAGCAATACGATTGTTCTTAATTGTTCTTTCTTATTCGTGATCATTTTATGCCATGCATGATGGTCACATTTAAGGTTCAATCGTGATACATCGGCTATCTCGGATTCCTCCGTAAGATAGGCCTCGTGGCTAACGGTCGCCATATTGCCTTGTATTACTACTTTACTACCCAAAAGGTTGTCAGTCTATTGTTATGAGGCTGTGTACGATGCGCGTTGAACTAGCGCCAAACTTTTTACCGAAACTTTGATATTAATAGCACTATTAACGTTCATTTGTGTTGCATTTTGACCTATTATCCAAGTGATTTTCTTTTCCATTATTATTGAATCACCATATCATCCAATTTTTAAGATGAAATTACGGTGTTTACAAAACCAAAACCGAAAGTGAAACTGGATGCATTACGTTTCGCGATGTAAACATTAAATATTTGTTCAGTTTGAGGAAGCGAATCGATAATAGACGTTGGAATATGTATGCAATACAGACTATCATTGCCGATTGTAGTACTGGCTAAAAAATACCTATATATTTATGACAGGTCATGTATAGAACGTTAATCAAAGAGTGACCATAAATCACTACAAATGTCTGGGTTGTTCATTAATATAATTAATGCACGTTTCTGATCTAATTGCCTGTATCTAGTTGTAATTACCATGATATTGATAAAATTAAAACGTTTTTTTTCATAAATTAACATTACATGTTTTATTTATATCATTTAGGGAATATATAATTGTATCATTATCATCATTAAATATTCTGAAAATGATCTAAATTATCATGATTACTTTAAAGTAGAATTTTTAAATTTTACTCATTATTTTTAATGAATTTGCACATTTGCTTGATTCAAAATAAAATGTATTAAGAAGGGTTTCAGTTGTTAGTTTTAACCCATTTTTAGTTCGATTAAATTTAAAGTACTAACTACGTACATGTATGTGAAATGCTCTTGAGTTCGTTTCCTGGGCCTAGAACCAGTACTTGGGTGTCTCTTGGAGATTTCTAAAGAATGCTCCCACACTGGGGATCAAACCAGTGACCTCCAGATCATTAGGTGGACACCACATCCATTACACATCAGCGACCTTTAATTAGTAAATCACTTTAGTATTGCAGCATTATATAATGTAATGTTGCTACATATTTTTGGAAAATGATTAATGTGCAGTACTAAATAAATCTAAATGCATACAATTTTAATTGTGTATATTGTGTGATTATTAGTTACAAATTCCCTTTTTACAGGTATACTTGATTATGAAAGACTGATAAACATAAAATTGACAACTCATCTCCCCAACGATACTTTGTGTGGCTCATTCTCAGAACAAACCCATAGTCAGTGAGAAAACTACAGTGTAAAAAGACCACTTGATTGTGACAATTATGGCTGACCAAGCAAATGTTATCATTTAAAATAAAGAAAACTTCCAGTTCAATATACATTTTATACCAATTATGACATTGGCCAACACAGAAAATAATTATAAGGTTGATTTTCCCAAAATTGACTGTTACAATTGGATACTGTTTTAAGCTTCACTCTACTTTGTCTGAAAATAAAAGTCCTAAATGATGTAATAGAAACATACATATTTAATTTTTAGTTTTACAAGGATATATATATATATACATATATTATAATATCTTTTTATCGATGGTCAATCAATTAAAGTTTAACTAATATATACATACACATTTTATACATGTGTATGCTTTGATTTTTTTCTATTGAAGCCAAATTAATATCCCATTAGATAGATAGATAATATCACAGCAGTATTCCTAGTTTGTCTGAAAGTACTGCAGAACTCATGGATTATTATTTTACTGAGTCAGCCTTAATCTTTATATTATAATTGTTAAAACAGATTAAGATGTGCATTATACAATTGAGGATGCATCAAGATTAAAAAATGGTTCATGTATAAATTAATAAAGAATCAATAACATTCAGAAACTGTGCATTTTTTTCAGTATTGTGTGAAGGATTTGAAGTAATTATGTGTTTTTGAAATATGATTTATGTGAATTTGAATAAATATATAAAATTTAGTGATTTTCTCAGACAAAACTGTTAATTACATACTAAAGTATTCAGAATGTATTATTGTAATATTCATTCGAATTTTTTAGTATAAAAAGCACTTTTCCCTGGCATTTGTATTTATAGTAATTGCATATTTTATAATTCTGACAGCATTTATAAACTGTGTTCATGCAAGCATGAACACGGTTTCATTTTTTGAGTATTTAAACAAGAGGGCCATGATGGCCCTGTATCGCTCCACTGCTGAAAAAAGGCTGAAACAAATTTCTCTGCATGTGCAACTACTTAAATATAGGCCCTATTTAAGCACATGTACACTTTTGTGACCTTCTGGGCTGGGTCAAATTTAACCCCAGGGGCATAATTTGAGCAAACTTTGTAGAGGACTACTATATCTCACTACATACAAAATGTGGTAGCCCTAGGTCCTAGAGTTAAGGACAAGAATATTTTTAATGTTTTCACAAAATAAGCAAGATATAAGCGTATATAATGTTCAATTTTGTGACATGCAGGTCAGGATCAAATTTGACCCAAAGGGCATAATTTGAACAAACTTGGTAGAGGACTATAAGATGTTACTGCATACCAAATTTGGTAGCCATAGTCCAAATGGTTTTCGACAAGAAGATTTTTAAAGATTTCACAAAATAGGCGCTTTAAAAGCGTTTATTCAATTTTGTGACCCCCCGGGGCAGGGTCAAAGTTGACCCCAGAGGCATTATTTGAACAAATTTGGTATAGGTTTATTAGATGTCACTACATACCAAATTTGGTAGCCCTAGGCCCAATGGTTATGGACAACAAGATTTTTAAAGTTTTCACAAAATAGGCCCCATATAAGTGTTCAGTTTTGTGACCCCGGGCAGGGTCAAATTTGACCCAAGGGGCATAATTTGAACAAACTTGGCAGAGAACTATAACATGTCACTACATACCAAATTTGGTAGCCCTTTGCCTTATGGTTAAGGACAAGAAGAGTTTTAAAATTTTCACAAAATAGGCACTATATAAGCATATAATTGATTTTGTGGCCCCCGGGGCAGGGTCAAATTTGACCCCTGGGGCATAATTTGAACAAACTAAGTAGAGGACTATACAATGTCACTACATACCAAATTGTGTAGCCCTAGGCCTAATGGTTATGGACAAGATTTTTTTAAGTTATCACAAAATAGGCATTATATAAGCATATGTTCAATTTTGTGACCCCAGGGGCAGGGTTAAATTAGACCCTAGGGATTAATTTTGAACAAATTTGGTAGAAGACTATTAGATGTCACTATATACCAAATTTGATAGCCCTAGGCCGGATTGTTATGGACAAGAATTTTTTTGAAGTTTTCACAAAATAGGCCTTATATAAGCATATGTTCAATTTTGTGACCCTCGGGGCAGGTTCAAACTTGACCCCAGGGGCATAATTTGAACAAACTTGGTAGAGGACTATAAGATGCCACTACATACCAAATTTGGTAGCCCTAGGCCCAATGGTTATGGACGAGAAGATTTGTAAAGTTTTCACAAAATATACCCTATATAAGCATATGTTCAATTTTGTGACCCCCAGGGCAGGGTCAAATTTGACCCCAGGGGTATAATTTGAACAAATTTGGTAGAGGACTATTAGATGTCTCTACATACCAAATTTGATAGCCCTAGGCCCAATGGTTATGGACATGAGATTTTGAGAAAGTTTTCACAAAATAGGCCTTATTAAAGCAAATTTTCAATTTTGTGACCCCCAGGGCAGAGTCAAATTTGACCCCAGGGGCATAATTTGAACAAATTTGAAAGAGGTTCATCCCAGGAACATTCCTAAGAAATTTCATCAGAATTGGACCAGTAGTTTAGGAGAAGATGTTTAAAGGAAAAGTTTATGCATGGATGCACGATGGACACAGGACCTTTGGCCAGTGGAGCTAAAAATCAAATTAAACATTTAGTTTTGATGCAAAATCAGTTTTTATATGCAAGTGTCTATCTCACTTATAAATTAAAACAGCATATTATTCTTTATTGAAAAGATTATTCCAAGCTTGATGTCATATTTCAACTTTGCATAGTGTAGTTAATTGAACATTGTATTGAACTGTATGGGCAGCTATATTAATTAATTTATGTATGTTGTATTATACAAAATGCATTATTTCTACCACAAGTAGACCATATAAGGCCTACTGCTACTAAATAGGCACTGGTATGAATTTGACACTGTTTTTGATGCTCATAAAAAACTTTAATTATTACTACACTTTAGTATATTAAATATTTTCAAGTTTTTGTTCAACATTTTTTGCAAAAGAAAAGAGTGTCTTAATGCATTTGAAAATATACTTAAAACAAACTAAAAAAGCATTTTAACATACCTTTTTCCTGGTAAAGTGTATTTGGGATGATAAAAAATACACTTGAAAAGTATTAATGCTGGAAAATGCAGAAAAAAATACATTTGTTTCTGTTAGAAGTGTGTCTTGTCTGCATTTTTAAGTGTATTAAATGCACATCAAATGCAGATAAATACAATGCCAATACTGTTACATGTATTGTAATGGACATAAAATGCACTTGTTCTTGTAATTAAATGCTTTAGTGAATTGAAATAACCTTTTATAACGTTTTAACAATTAATAATACCTTTTTATATAAATTATTTTCTTTTGAAATGTGACACTTGAATGATTTTTGCACCACTAGTAAGAGATATAATTTGTGCTCATAATGCTTTATCATTACACTATATAATATCATTTGTTGTATGAAAATTACCCGTAAAATTCATGTGAAAGTTCAAGAGATCAATAGCAGCGTGCTATACCCTGCTCCTTTTTACATGACTTGATGGTATTTAGTCCCCAATTCTACATGGCTAAGGGAAAATTAATGTGCAGATTTGACAAATAAGTCTTAACTGGGATCCAATAGGCAGACTTTCATATTACTTGTATTTAATTTAAATCATGATCTGAATTGCTCTTTGGCAAATCTTTGTTGGTCACAGTATTCAACTGAATTTTGTTCACTTTGTAGTGATTATATTTTCTATATTTATCAGACAACATCTTTCTTCAAAAGTTTAACATGATTGCTTGGTTAATTTAGAAACTAGATCAATGCATCATAACATAAAATGAAAAAAATGTGTAATAGTAAAAATGGCAGCAAAAAATGGCACAATACCAATTAAAGCCTATAATTTACTAAAACAATTTGAAGTTTGATGTGTGTTTTCTTCAAGATCTGTTATATATATTTATACATACATGTATATATATATATACATATATATTGTTGAAAAGTTAACATGCAATAAGTTTACTGTAATTAAGTGACAAATAGTTTTACTGATTTGGTTGGATGCATATATGCAGATATATCATGGTTTGTGCAGAGGACAGTAGCAAAAACAAGAGCTGTCTCCGTAGGATGACATACGCCCCCGATAAATGCTTAAATAGAAGTTATGAGCATTTTTCAAAACCTAAACGCCGACCCTAAGTTCATGGTCAAAGGGGTCAAAATTTGTGTGTGTATGGGAAGGCCTTGTCCATATACACATGCATACCAAATATGAATGTTACATCTGAAGCGACATAGAAGTTATGAGCATTTTTTCGAAACCTAAATGCAAAGTGTGACGGATACACAGACGGACAGTGCGATCACTATATGCCCTCCTTTGGGGGCATAAAAATGTGTTTCACATTGTTTTGGTATATTAGTAATGTAGTTAAAAGAACAGAATCATCAATTATAAAGTTATTGATTATAAAGTGTTGCTGGCATATTGGATGCATTCATCTAGCTATAAGAAGGTCCCTGTTTTATCCCCACTGGCATTGAGCGAGGGTTCTCAAAATCTTTAAACAATATGAATAAGTACATATAGGGTCGAGAAAGCCTTGTTGATATGGGGGCTAAACACCTGAAATCAAAGCGACCCAGGTTAAAGGCCGAGGCCAAATAAATAAACCAGAGGCCGCATGAGCCTGCTATACTCTGAACAAGTATTGTTTCTTCTCAGAAAACTGGCTTAAGTGTCTTACTAAGCTTTAGACTTTGAGTTTCAGTGCAATCTATCTAAAATAAATTGGTTAAATTAAATAATAATTTGTAAAAAATAAACATTCTGCACAAATTCAATTATTTACTTTACCTGTGTGCATGAATCAATTCAGTCTTGATGGTTAGTGAACTATGTCAAAAGCACCATAGCTATGAAACACAGAAATGATGCTGATGATAATTCTACACGATGATGAATTATTAGATATATTTCTAAATTCCATTTCCACCAACAATTCGCTTATTCCACTACCAGTTCACATGCTTCGTACACAGTTGAAAATAACACTATTCCACTCAACAACCGTGACACATGTACTCAATTTTTCAACTTTTCGCAATTAAAATTGTTTTCTACTGTTATTGTTGTTGTTGTACTTTTGAAAGTAGTAAGAAAGATGGCGACTATTAACCCAGAGATTGATTTATGAAATAAATCGTCTGCTGATCCAGAGTGATTTAAGGTTATGTGTCTCTCTCCAGAGGGGTGGGTGGGGGTGGGGGGTGGCAAAAAGCAACGTTTAAAACTCTGAGAAAAGTTAAAATTATGAGAAGTCATTGAGAGACAAGTCTAACGAGCATTTTTCCTCGATATAAATAAGCATTCCATGACATTTCAACGAATTCCATACAGAAGATGCCTGTGACAATATACAACGCATGACGCAAGACAACAGACGTCGAACACAATAGACAACCATCAGCACTTTCTGCTCAAGTGAGCTAAAACTGTATTTCTATTAAACAACGTTTTCGTTCTTCGTTAACTTTATTACTTGTTCAGTTATCACAGAATCGGAATAAAATGGAAAGACACCAAAACATACTGTGGGTACACCTTTAGTCTACTCCGGTTGCACCAATAATGGACTAAAAATCAAGGTCTTAGTTGAAAAACGGACATACCTCGTGCAATTTTTTTGAATAAGAAATACTCCTCATATTTATTTTACTTTCATATGTCATTTCATAAGGAGCAATGCCTGCAAGTATGTAAGTTAAAATGTTGTATGTTAAAATTTTAAGTGTTAAGTCATACAAGACTGGTACAGATAACAATATGGCCTGTAAATTTTACACAGATTTTATAATACATTTAATTTTGTGTTTGCATATAAGAGCCATTTAACCTGTAATATATTACAAAATAAATATTCAATTTAATCATCCACACACACTGACCTTGTGTCACTTGACATAAATTTTACAAATGTTTTTAATTGAACTTTGACACCTTTTTAACATGTTGATGGGGGACATGACCAGGTTGTCAAGGAAACAGGAAGGATTTTTGACTGCAATATGATTGGCATTAGTGTATGTAATGACATAATTATATTTCAGGGGATTTGTAATAAACAACTGATAATTATTCCTAGAAAGCGTGTTTACATGCACGTAATAAAATTCACAATACAAGCCTGCAACCAAATAGGCAATACAATTTATCTATGGAAAAAAAAGCTTCTGGGCACTTAAACTGAAATACTTTTATGCAACAGGTCAAGTCAACTTTGGTCAACCTGAGTAAACTTTATATAAAACTATAGCTTTGTCACAGATGTGAGAAATACCCCCACATGCCGCATCAACACAGAATATGTTGCATGTTGTCTTCACAAAAAACAGCGGACACCATGCTCAATGTTTAAAATGCACTAAGTGACCCTGTTACCTAGTTTTTGACCTATCATGGCCCATGTTCGAACTTGACCTACACATCAGCTAGATACAACTTCTGACCAAGTGTGGTGAAGATCGGATGAAAACTACTTGGATTAGAGAGTGGACACCATGCTGAATGTGTAAAACGTACTTAGTGACAACGTGACCTAGTTTTTGATCTGGCATGGCCCATGTTCGAACTTGGCCTTAAGATCATCTAGATGAAACTTCTAACCAAGTTTGGTGAAGACCAGATAAAAACTACTTGAATGAGTAATTTTAAAATCTCACAATGAATGACATAAAAATGGCGCAGGCAAGATACTTTATGGCCATTTTTGACCTTTGAACTCAAAGTGTGACCTTGACCTTGGAGATTTCAATGTTATTCTTTTGCATGACACACTGTCCAATGATTGCGAACAATATACTAAGTAATTTTAAAATCTCGCAATGGATGACATAGTTATGGCCCGGACAAGATCATAAATGGCCATTTTTTACCTTTGAACTCACAGTGTGACCTTGACGTTGCATATATAGACGTAATTTTTTCACATGACTAACCGACCAATGATGGTGAACAAATATGCCACATGATTTTAAAATTTCACCATGAACGAAATAGTTATGGCACGGAGAAGCTCATTTATGGCCATTTTTTACCTTTGAACTCAAAGTGTGACCTTGACCTTGGAGATATCGACGTAATTCTTTCGCATGACACACCGTCCAATGATGGTGAACAAATGTGCCAAATGATTTTAAAATCTCACAATGAACGACATAATTATGGCCTGGCCATGCACATTTATGGCCATTTTTTACCCTTTGCACTCAAAGTGTGACCTTGACATTGGTGATATCGATGTAATTCTTTCGCTGGACACATCGTCTAATGATGGTGCAGAATAATTTTAAAATCTCACAATGAACGACATAGTTATGGCCCGGACAAGCATATGGCCTTTGAACTCCAAGTGTGACCTTGACCTTGGAGATATCGACTAATTCTTTCGCGCGACACACCGTCCCATGATTGTGAACAAATGTACCAAGTCCTTTTAAAATCTAACGTTAAATGACATAGTCATGGTCTGGGCAAACTTTCGGTTTAAAACGCACTAAGTGACCCCGTCACCTATTTTTTTCCCAGCATGACCCATATTCAAACTTGACCTAGACATCATCTAGATACAACTTCTGACCAAGTTTGGCGAAGATCGGATGAAATTTTTGGGACAGACCGACAGACAGACAAAGTGACTCCTATATAGCCCATTACCAATGGTAATGGGGGTATTATGATATAAATGTGCATATAAAAATACATTTAATAATAATTTACCATATATACACAAACAATATTAAAAACTTTATCAAATGTATTAATTACAGATCCTTAAAAATACTCTTGTTTGATAAAATCCAAATAAATACTTATTTGAAGCTAAAGGATTACATGTTGTACTTAAATGAAATTACATACATGAACACACAATGTGACTAACCATAGCATTATTTATTATTAGGACCTGCCCAATAAACAAAAACTGTTAAATGCTCTCTTCCAAAGTTATTAACATAGCTGACATATATGTACCTAGATTTTCTAAGACAACTAGAAGGAACTTATTTGCATATTGTTAAGCCATTCAGATTATTAACTTGTGATTTATTTACTTCTTTTCAGAAGTTAAAATGTTGTTTAAACAATGATAAACCAACAACAGAAATTTGAATAAGTCATTTGCATTTTGTAAATAAACTATGCTTCATTACTGTAAAATGCAAAAACAAACCAATGCCCAAGCACCACATTATTGGCTGTGCTTAACAACACTTTGTACAGTACCACTAAACAATGTATATACAAAATATTAAACCAATGGGGCTAGGAGTTTCAAATGAAAATATTGTTTGAGCTTTTGTTCTATTTAAGTCTATATATTAATCTTGTGATGAAATTATGGCATTTCGTGATTTTTACCCTGGCCAATGTTTACTCAAGGGAAATAATTAAATCAAATTTTGTGGCGGACCAGATGCACAGACCAATGGACAGAAGTCCATATGGATTCCAAAAAATCTCCCTTTTTTTTGTACCCCAAGGCTTAATAAATTAAAGACAGCTACAACCTTTGCTTGTATAAATTGGTTGCGACAAAAAAAACAAAAAACATTAATAATATAATCTGACAAACACATTTTAAGAATTGCCATTATGCGATATGTTTATACAAATCTTACACAGTAAGAACAAGGCTATTGTCAAGCAATATGGTCCCCTACCGGCTCCGCTATTGTCAGAAATTCCACCATTTTCAGAATTTATTTTTTTTTTGTTGCCATAGCAACAACAATTTTTGACATAGGAACAAAATGAAATGATGTGCATAATGTCCATATTGCCATCTATCCATGTTGCAAGTTACATGAAAAAATATTAAGAACTTTTAAAGTTATCGCAGGATCCAGAAAACCACCATTTTCAGCAGTTTTTCTAGTCTATTTGTTGCCATAGCAACCAGAAATTTTGATGTAGGAACAAAATGAACTGACGTGCATAATGTCCATATTGCCATCTATCCATGTTTCAAGTTTCATGAAAAAATATAAAGAACTTTTAAAGTCATCGCAGGACCGGTAGGGGACCATTAAACTGGCCTTTTGGCACATCTTTACAAGTACAAAAAATCTTAATTTAAAAAGAACAAGATGTGTTTGTGAAACACAATGTCCCCCTATAAGATGTTTGACCTTGAAGGATGACCTTGACCTTGACCCTTCACCACTCAAAATGTGCAGCTCCATGAGATACACATGCATTTCAAATATAAAATTGCTAGCTTCAATATTGCAGAAGTGACATTACATTAGCAATTTTGACCCATATATTTGACCTTGAAGGATGACCTTGACCTTGACCTTTCACCACTCAAAATGTGCAGCTCCATGAGATACACATGCATGCAAAATATCAAGTTGCTATCTTCAATATTGCAAAAGTATTCATAAAATAAGCGATTTGGGCCACATATATTTGACCTCTGACCTTGAAGGATGACCTTGGCCTTGACCTTTCACCACTCAAAATGTGCAGCTCCATCAGATACACATGCATGTCAAATATCAAGTTGTTATCTTCAATATTACAAAAGTACTCATAAAATGAGCGATTTTGTCCACATAATTTTGACCTCTGACCTTGAAGGATGACCTTGACCTTTCACCACTCAAAATGTGCAGCTCCATGAGATACACATGCATGCCAAATATCAAGTTGCTATCTTGAATATTGAAATACTGCAAAAATTTACATTAAATGAGCGATTTTGACCCATATATTTGACCTTTGACCTTGAAGGATGACCTTGACCTTTCACCACTCAAAATGTGCAGCTCCATGAGATATATATGCATGCCAAATATCAAGTTGCTATCTTCAATATTGCAAAAGTTATTGCAAATGTTAAAGTTGGCGCAAACCAACCAACAGACCAACCAACCAACAGACCAACCAACAGACAGGGCAAAAACAATATGTCCCCCACTACTATAGTGGGGGACATAAAAATTAATCTTCAAATAAATTGTTCTGTAAATAACATAACAGTATGAATGTTTATTGCTTACACAAATATGGAAATTTTTTATTTGACTGCATTCATATATGTAAGTTCAAATGAATTAAATAATACAGAAGTTTAATAAAAATCTATTTTCAATACATAAGGGTTTAATATCACTACTTTTTTTATGTTACAGACAAATTTAGCCGCAAATTGATCATAGGCACCACTTGAATAATACTGAAGGAACAGGGTACCGTAATCAAAACATTTGTTTTTATGTTTTGGTTTGTAATCAAAGTATTTATAACCAAACATGAATTTGAACTGCTTTGTATACTTTTACACATGAAATTTCTCTTGAAATGAAATCATTTAAATTTGAGAATCTATTCATGAGCGCTTGTCAGAAAATCGTGTTTTTGAAAAAAAATTAAAAGGGTAATAACTTTGTAAAACTTAAGTGGTGTGTAACCAGAGCCAAACTGGTCTCTATTAAATTATGTTCCACATGTGAGCGTATTATTATTTCATTAATTCAATCATTCCTTGATATGTCAAATGAAAACATGTCTTTAGTGAAAGTTAAAATAAAGTGAATACTTTGTTAATATTACGTGTTTGTTAACCTAAATCAAAATCTACATGTACATGTATGTTATGATATTTCAAATGACAAGTTTTTTTCCAATATGTCAAGCTGTTCTTGTATTTTACCCTAAAACCAGCAGACTGACAAGCTCAATCTTGTTTACAGTCTCCCCTTAACTTTGTGGCATTATCATAAATATCATAGAGCAATTTGGCAAGTGTTACCAAGCATGATAAAACTTTAACAATGATATTGTTATGGGCACAATCACTAGCAGAACCACACATAAGCACACAATCAGTTTCCAACGTCTTTGAAAGAAACTGTAATCTATAAAAGACTTGGGCTTTTCTCGTGCCATTAACGGATGTACAGATTTATTAGTCAACACTGAGATTACTTCATCTAAAGAGTTTCTCTCTGTCCGTGCAGACCTCACTATCTGTGCTATGTCACTATCCATTTTTTGTAAAAAGTTTTGAGCCTCGCGACTTGATCCCTTTTGTTGGTTTTTAATGCTTATTTTTCGTATGACTTCTTTCTGAGTATCAGGATCACTGAGATCTGTCTGTGTCTCAGACTCGTATTGAACACTGCTCTCATCTCCACTGTCTGAGCACAAAGCACCATTTGAGAGACTAGCAGTTGTTTTCAAAGGGTCTGTAATATTTTCACTATCCTCTTTTATTTTATCAATTAGAAAAGAATGTTTTTTCACAGGTATTTTTATAGTTGTAAGAGCATGGAAATCTTGGTCTCTGATTAAGTTGTTTATTCTTTTCAACTCTGCTATCTGCAATAAATATAACATGTAAATGAAAAAGTAGTACCAGCAATAAATGTATTCAATATATTACAAACAATCTGATAGTATAAGTTGAAAGGAAAAGATTCTTTTTTATGATGAAACATGCAATAAATCACTGGATAATGAAAAAGTTAGTACCGATTTTTGTCTTAAAGTAATTCTTACATGGAAATGAATGTTGTTACACAAATGGAAGTACAAAATCTGTCGCAACTGTTACCCCGAGGGTTAAAAGCTGGGAGTTGGAGTATTGCAACTTATTTATACACATGTACATTTATTTAAAAAAGGGTCAGCAGCAAACAAGCAGGTCAATTGAACTATTGGGAAAAACATGTTTGAAAATCATTTCTTAAAAAGAAAGGGATCACTAATAGTAAAATACTGACAGGGCATCCATATTGTAATGAGAGTGACTGCAGAGATTCTTCTTCGCCCAATTTACGTTCAACAAAAAGTGGACCAACATGGTCGCCCCGATCCACTTGTCTTCCTCCTTTCCGTCTATTAATGGGCTCCATGGCAAACTCAACAATATCGTCTGATTCATCCTCAGCGATGTCATCAGTTCCAAACACATACACACTTCCAGCTTTGACATTTTGCACTTGCCCTAAACTATCACCCAGTCGAGTGTATTGATAGCTTTTATAACCGAACAAGCTTGTTTTTGATTTGGCACTCATGTCTGTAAAATCGGAATTGTTATCTATTTAATGATCATCAATGAAACTATGATGATAGTTTCTTCCATAATTTATTTATTATTTGCCAATTTAGAAAAAAAAATTGACAGGTAACCGGAAGCTTATGGCAGTGATCAGAGTCACTAAACGCTTAAGAAATATAAACGAATGAACTGTTGATTTTAACATGAGAAAACAAGGTTTTGCATGATGCTTTTTGCAACTCAATGCGGAACTCAAAGAAGCTTCATTATTATGCAATTAGTTAAACTATTACTATTGCGCATTTATAGTGAAGTGCCTATTCGCGTCATTCTTTCTTTCCAAGCGTTCTGTCTATTGAGATCTATTGACAACAACAACTTATGAAACGTCAGATTATAATGAGATAGTTCGGTGTTGACAATAAAAATGGTCTGTGTTCCCTGCCTCGTGATTCCGTTTGTTCTGTGGTTCTTTCATAAGTATGTTCAGCCGCTCATTGTTAAGTTTTGGCCATGGAAATCCCAGGCAACCGTTGATTCGGGAACAAATTCGGATGGAGACACCAAAAATGTAAAGGTAATCTGTGTGTTCACTGTAACCCACAAGGAACTGGTCATAAACATATTCTTTTTTGAATATTGTTTTTTTTTTAGAAGATTATGTTCTTACGTTTGGACAATGATTATTCAAATAACTATTTATACATCTCTAATGAATTTGTAGGTTTTGAGTGAAATAAAAAATAAATATTTTACACAAACCAATAATTATTTCCTGTTTTAGTGTATCCTTATCAGCCAGTTTAAATGACTTGAAGCATCTTCGCCTGTGTATTATTTTGGTCTTGTCTGTTTCATTGTTTGGTCCCCACATTATAACAATTACCAAAAGTATTTTCACTAAAATTCTAAATTTAAACAAGGGTTGTCATGAAGCACTATCTATTTACTGATGTTTAATGTTACTTGTTGAATTTCATAAGAAAAAACACTAAGCAAGTGTCAAATATCCAGATAAAAATAAAAATATGTACCGTATTCGTAAAACACAGATGGAAAATATATAAATACCATTGAATTTAAATGTTAATTGATAAAAAATCACCTTTAATCCCCCCTACACATCAAGAGCTATTCATAGGGGTGCCACCATTGACTTTTTAAAAAACTTTTTAAACATAAAAATCTGTTAAAAACTCAGTCCTCAGGGTTTTTTTTCCTTCTTTGGGACCCGCCGAAAATCGGCCCTTTCCCCTCGGATTTTTTTCCCCCTCAGCTGGTAAAATTTCCCCTAGATTTCATTTTCCCCTAAAAAAAAAAAAAAAAAAAAAATTTTTTTTTTTTTTTTTTTTTTTTTCCTTTAAATATATAAGTTATCCTGATCCACTGTAGAAACTAGAAAAATCTTGCATAATTTAATTATCTGTTGCCTTAAATTTGTTTTAAAAACAGTAAAATATGTTAAATTGATTATTTTAGACTTTGCTTATTTTCCCCAAGTTCCAGCTTTTCGCACAGTTTTTTCCCCCAAAATTCGACATTACGCACAAATTTTTTCCCCTCAAAAAAGGCCAGAACCTTTCCCCAAAATCAGATAAAAACCCCTGGTCATAAATAATAAAACTTGTTAAAACTGTGAAGGGTGAAAGAGTGACCTCATTAGTCAGGTTTTGAAATATTGAGACATTAGCATCGGTATTGATGTCAAAGATAGTCTTTGAAGTAAAATTTTATTTCAGAAGTGAGCAACATATTAATTAAGTGCAATTAATACCTGTACATTTAGAATTTTAGAGGTAGGGATGATTAGAGGGAATTGTTAAGTTGTTAAAAAAGTCAGACATATGTTAATTGCATTTGATGTGTTTAGTAATATGGATTTCTTTAGTATTAAAACTATAATTTTTAGTAAGCGGTAAGAAAATTGTTGGCCAAAATTATAAAAAAATGAATGGGTGGATGCGGCATTAGTAAGTCGTAATAAATAGAGCTCTATTTAATTCCTCTGTAAAATGTGTGTTGGTATAGTAGGCATGAGTTCAAAATTTTGTGAGTAAATACCCCTAAACTTGAAACTTTATCTAATGATTTGAAGTTGCTGGCTTCTACTTGTTTCAAATGCAGCCTAGGTTTGTTCGATTACTTTTTATCCCCCGCCATAGGCGGAGGGATATTGTTTTGGCGTTGTCCGTTCGTCCTTCCGTCTTTCCGTCCGTCAGTCTTTCCGTCCGTATGGAGCCATATCTTGGAAGTGCTTTGGCGGATTTCATTGAAACTTGGTATGAGTATATATATGGATAAGAGGATGATGCAGACCAAATGGCATTGTATACCATCTGTAAATAACGGAGTTAAGGCCCTTTGTATCTTGAAAAAATGCTTTTTTTGTGTGTCCCGAGACATATCTTGGAAGTGCTTTGGCGGATTTCATTGAAACTTGGTATAAGTATATATATGGATAAGAGGATGATGCACGCCAAATGGCATTGTACATCATCTGTTAATAACAGAGTTATGGCCCTTTGTATCTTGAAAAAATGCTTTTTTGAGTGTCAAATATAACCCTTTTGTGTCCAGAAGCATATTGGCGGGGGATATCAATTCAACGAATTTGCTTGTTTTTGATGTGTTTTTATGTATATGCTACTTAAGACAAAATAATGTACATGTACTATAACACGTTAAATGTTCTTTTGATGTGCTTTTTTAGCAAGCATTAGTTATGGTATCATGAAATCAAGATAATGACAACAGTTTACATGTATTATTCACAGACTGTTTTGTTAAATGACTGTTTTTATTCTCTGATAAACAAGTGGAGTGGAAATATTCCCCATTTGTTCTTATACATCAAAAGAAGGCATGGCATTAAAAAAAAATATATAAAAATAATGACAAATGCTTTTAAAAGGTATTATGTATTTATTTTATTCATTACTGCTCTTCACACAAAGTATGATTATATTAAGTCAATCAACAGTTTTTATAACGTCTGCATTTTAGTTGTGAAGATCATTTCTATGGTGGTCAATTATTTTGTACTATCATGTTAACATCAATTGTCAAGAAAATTAAATGGAAAATTAGCATTCCTGGCTTTTAAAATAAATTTCAAAATAGAATAAGAACAATACAGTCATAAAGTAATAATTATTTTTATTATTATATTATTAGTGGTAGTTAGTAGCTATAGTACTACTAGTAGTAGTAGTAGTAGTAGTAGTAGTAGCAATAGTAGTAGTAGTAGAAGTAGTAGTGGTTGTGGTAGTGGTTATTATTTTTAATGATTAATATCATCATCATTTTTATTATTGTAAATTATTATTATGGATACAATTATTACTTTCAGGTGGATCAGAATGGGCAGACAGCCCAAATGCAGAATGGACTGTCCACAAATTGCCATGCTCAAACAGTGGGAGATGGTGATAAAAAGACAAACTGATGGAAATGAATTGTGTAAAAGTGTAAAAAATTTAAAGAAATAAATGCAGACACAGGTGTTCCATGCCATAGCACACAGTTTTGGACACATCAAGATAATTCAGTAATTAAGATTGTTTCAGACATCATTTGTGGACATTTTCAACAGCATTTGTATGCATTAGTTTTAAATCAGGTGCACAGGAGATATATATATCTTATGGAATTTTAAATGAACATGATGCTTGTGAACACAAATTAAAGACATATTGACTGTTGATAAGGTTTTTATTTATAAAAAAACGTTTATTACATTACATTTATCTTAGCCATTAAATAATATTGTACATACAGTCACATGTATAGTTTGTGTTGTTATGTCAAGATTAAAAAAATAATTTATTGATGTTATTTTATTCTAAATTTTGCATCAAGTGGAGTAATTTTTATGTTGTATTTGATTTTAAGCTCACCTCTGTCGTATTTTGTCTGTTGTCAACATTTACCTTGTTAACATATAAGATGTCACATTTATTGTCAAATCTTCATGAAATTCAGAAGATTTGTCCCAATCATATATTAGCTTAGGTCGAAATGGTGTGGGTCTGTTGAAAAGCATGGCATCCAGGGTTCGAAGAAGTTTTCCAAATATGTTAAAAATTCTTATCACTTATATACAGTTGTTATTATGCCCCCCTTCGAAGAAGAGGGAGTATATTGCTTTGTTCATGTCGGTCGGTCGGTCTGTCGGTCGGTCGGTCTGTCGGTCGGTCCGTCCACCAGGTGGTTGTCAGACGATAACTAAAGAACACTTAGGCCTAGGATCATGAAACTTCATAGGTACATTGATCATGACTCACAGATGACCCCTATTGATTTTGAGGTCACTAGGTCAAAGGTCAAGGTCACTGCGACCCGAAATAGTAAAATGGTTTCCGGATGATAATTCAAGAACGCCTATGCCTAGGATCATGAAACTTCATAGGTAGATTGATCATGACTAGCAGATGACCCCTATTGATTTTCAGTTCACTAGGTCAAAGGTCAAGGTCACGGTGACCCGAAATAGTAAAATGTTTTCCGGATGTTAATTCAAGAACCCTTATGCCTAGGATCATGAAACTTGATAGGTAGATTGATCATGACTAGCAGATGCCCCCTATTGATTTTCAGGTCACTAGGTCAAAGGTCAAGGTCACGGTGACCCGAAATAGTAAAATGGTTTCCGGATGATAACTCAAGAACGCTTATGCCTAGGATCATGAAACTTGATAGGTACATTGATCATGACTGGCAGATGACCCCTATTGATTTTCAGGTCACTAGTTAATATTTTTGTTAAATTATGTCAATCAGGGTAGTTTCATGGAAATCAACTCTACTGAAATTTAAAAAAAATTGTTTTGAGCTTGCTGTTGTAACAATAGAAAATTAAGCAATATATTTCAATTACAATTTGAAAAGCTTGTTACTTATCATTGGATGTGCTCACTAACAACATCACTATTCCTTATAAATTTGATGCAATGCCTTTCACACATCACATAATTAAGAAAATTTACTACAAAGAAAAATAACAACTGAATAAACGTATCTTGTACATTACATTGTATTGTATATTGTTCAAATGTGTAACTGAACATGTTTACATTGAACAAAAATATGCTTATGTAAATCAACCAATAAATTGGGCTACCTGGCTCTGGTAAACAATAAGTGCAAAATACCTACAATTTTTTCTATGGAAACCATATGCATGTAGGTGTACAACTTAATGTCTGTATATATATATTTTTTTAGCAATTGTTCCAGTCATTTGTTTTATGTAAAAATCAATAAAAATGTCCTTTTTAATAAAATTTGTCAAAAGGTCTATACATTGTTTTTGAGTTTTGGGTAAATACAGAAACTGTTCCATTAATGATATTGTGATTGCTCATTACATTGTAGCCATAGTCTAGGTCAGGACATTTATTTCGATTTCTCTCATAAAATGGATACATATGAGCATATAAGAGTTTCAATTAATAGTGGAATATGAAATATGTCAATAATTGTATATTAATGTTTGTCAGAGAATACTCAACAATTTGAAAGGAATTTTAAGACAATTTATGAGGGTTTTATTAAAACATACAAATTGTTATTTGAGCTTTTACTGGTCAATACTCGTTTGATTATATAACATACAGTTAATACGAACAATTATAAAACGAAGCTGCATTTAAAAAACATTAATTAGATATACAAAACTAACATTTATATTATTGATTTGTACCATGCATGGCAAGAATGTGGAATATTGGTTGTTTGTGGAATTCTAAATAAGCTATTAAAGTGATTATTCACTAACATACTAATAGTACGTGCAAATTTGCTAAAAAAAATAATCAAGAATTTCGTTTGACCGCAATGGCTGAGCCAAACAACGTTTATTTATATAAGTAATAAGTTAATCACATTCTTCAGAACAATGCACATCAAAATAATATGAATGATAATTCAAAGAAATTAATGGAACCAAACAAGATATACATGTATAAGATAATATAAGAATGTAAGAATATATCACTAAACAAAGCCATTCCAAGGTTGATGTCTTATTCCAATTTCACATAATACACATAATTCACATAATACTCTTTATATATATTTTACATTAATATATTTTCTTACAAAATGGAGACAATCAATATGAGCAATGAATTATTCCATTACACTTATATTATGTGTTTTGCTTGAAGGCATACACAGTTTGATTTTACTAAGGTGTCAACCCAAAACTTTTTTCCTAATTGAGTTTTTGATCATTTAAACAACAGTTTATAAAGTAGAAAGATAATGTTACATATGAAGCAAGATATTTTGCAAAGGAAATTAAAATATTCAATCAACATCTTTAATAAAGCGGGAAATAACATGTGCATAGTTAAAATTGTTAACTTGAAACGATTTACCGACTTCCCATTTTTAGATATAAGTGGAGCAAACATCATAAATTGCCTTATGACTTATGTCAACCCCCTGTCACCATCAACGAAGTTTAAACTATGTGATTTCAATCTCTAGCAGTAAGACATCAGCAAAAAATATTATGGTTAATTAAAATAACAATAACAAGACATGTGTTTGTCAGAAACACAATGCTCCCTATTGCGCCGCTTTGAAATATAATTTCAATATATCATTTGGCAAGTTTAGAAATTATCTCCTCTTTATAGCTTATTACTTCCCTTGGATTGCATTTTTTGACTTTTGACCTTGAAGGATGACCTTGACCTTTAAAGTTTTTTTCATATTATATCCTTTTATTACTTCCCTTGTGAAAATAATCTGTACCTGCCAAATGATATAAGATAGAAATTATCTCCTTTTAAAGCTTGTTACTTCCCTTGGAGTTTGTTCCCCCGCTGCACCTAACCTACTAACTCGTCTTTCGCATGAGACGTTAAACCGAGGTGCAGTGTACTAGGTGCTATACACCGGGCACTAAAAGACCCAGGGTGACCTCTGGAACGGGGTGTCTCCTGTATCTTGCACTATCCCCCGTAACCAACTAACACGTCTTTCTGGGGGCGATGGCCATATGGGGGACAATCCCGGTGCACTCGATAAAAAAAACTTATAATAGTTGGAGTTTGTTTTTTTACCTTTGACCTTAAAGAATGACCCTGACCTTTCACCACTCAAAATGTGCAGCTTCATGAGATGCACGCGCATTTCAAATGTCTCGCTGCTATCTTCAATATTGCAAAAGTTATGGCCAATGTTAAAGTTTTCGGACGGACGGACAGTTCAAATGCTATATGCCATATTATTGCACGCCACCAGTTTCTTTGAACTTCAGTCCTGGTGACCACAAAAACGATTTGCGCCGTTATTATTCCTCTGCAACCATCATGCCAATTTGCATGATCGTTGATCGAAGAGTTGTATTGGTATTGTGCGGGGACAAAACGGTCTTTGGTCCAGACAGACAGATGCAAAGCAATACCACATTCTATATTCCCGCTTATACGATATAATTATAATATGTTGTTCTCACATTTTTGCAGCGTGTTGGACGAAGTGTCAGTATTTTACTGGTAAACGTATATATGTATGTTATCATTTCAAAACAAATGTTGTGTGTTAGCTTTTTTTTCGCTGTGTCTAATGGAATACTATACACTGTAGTCCCAGTCATATTATTTTGAATTTCTTTACAATATTAAAATTGAACTTCTTGCTGAATTACGGTCATATAAAGCTGGACTGCACAATTTTTATATGTGTTAAATTGTAATATATTGATTAAAATATGTTACAATAACACAAAATAGGCAAGAAAAATTATACATTGAACACGAATTTCATAAAATGCTGCAAAGACAAATTAGCGCCTCGAGCCGATTGTGACAAATATATTTCGTACATATTTTCCTCCAATAACCGAAGCATTCGTCTTTTTATTAGGATCGAAGTTAGTGTTCGTGTGTCGTATGAACAGATATCGTTGCAGGAAATTAAACTGATCCGTAAAATGAATAAAAAACTAAATTTTGATTCACATCGTACATGCATGAAATACATTCTGGCGAATTCGACTGCACATACATTTTTTAGTTCAGAATTTAATACCTGGCTTATTTCGCATTTTCGACACACGGTATTCTTAATTTTTATTTTAATTTATATTGAAATATATGTTTAATAAGTTTTTTTACACATTTATAATAAATTCATAAATATTTAACAAAATCTTGCAGTCCCACTTCAATGTGTTATTATGCGCATTTTTCACTGCTGAATTGAGCTGAAAAGAATAAACAGGTCAAAAGAGTAAGTTAACATGTGGTATTTGACCAATTATCTGCAACTCATCTTGCTACCAGTTGTTTATAAACAATATATATTATATTCGATATTTTACATGACTGTCCCAGTCCTCTAAGCCGAGCGGAACTGCCTTTATATTAGGATCGGAGTTAGTGTTCGTGTGTCGTATGAATATATATCGTTGCAGGAAATTAAACTGATCCGTAAAACAAAATTGTGTCGTATGAACGAATCTACACTAAAACTAAATTTAGATTCACATCGTACATGCATGATCAGTTGTCAAACGAAAGTACGGTTGATATTCAAATGCATTATTTTTCTCTTTCCGGGATATTGTTTTAGTATGTTGATGCTGCATTAACAAATATATAAGTGTATACGAAGTGAAAACACCAAAAACAAGAAACCGTCAGAGACGGGTGATGCTCCCCAAAGTTTTTTTTGTCACAGTATTGCACTATATATTCAGATTAAAGGAAACTTCTTGAGGGCACAGTAGTTGGGGGGACAATACTTTTTGTATAGAAAATTTAAAAGGGCCATAACTCTGTGAAAAATCATCCGACCAGAACCCGCTGATAATATGCACATCTCATTTTGGTAGTGAAGCTTCCCATAAAGTTGAATTGAATTCCGGTCATTAGTTGCTGAGAAATAGCCCGGACAAGAATTGCACTATATGTACAGTTAATGGAAAATTTCAAAGGGCCATAACTCTGTGGAAATTCATCCGACCAGAACCCGCTGATAAAATGCACATCTCTTGGTATTGAAGTTTCCCTTAAAGTTTCATTGAATTCCGGTCATTAGTTGCTGAGAAATAGCCCGGACTAAAAATTGTGCACGGACGGACAGACGAAGAGGCGACTGTATGCTTATAAATAAATTTTGGGAGAGCATAATAAACAACGGTTGCGATAGACACCTATAAACATAGCATATACTGTTAAATGCGCATAATATCACTTTAATGACCAACTCCTGGCAACTGTAAGGTTAAAAAATAACGTCTCGTCAGAAAAATACAAACTTTTATAGAGTCAATATTTGAACGCACGGACGAACTGTATGTGCATGAACTTGTGAAACAAACTCAAAGATACGATCATCTATAACACAAGTTGCATTAGTAGTTTTACACCATGGGATTGTTGTTGATTAATATGCACTATACATTATTTTAAATTTGCGTTTCCTTGAAGATATGACTCGTGTACTTATTTATTTGTTCATTTCACAGCTCCCGCCGATGTCATGGTCGATAGTGATTGGAAAAGTCCAGCGTTTTTCATTCGGGTCTAGCGTATTTCTTACATTCATCTTCTCTGTATGTTCCTTTGTTCCATATGGATCATCGGGATCACTGCAAAGATATAAAAGCTTCAAGCCACGTTCTTTAAATATGTATATATCATGAATGTTACATATTTTTCAACTAGCAACGTGTACACATATTAAACATCATACACAATGGAACATTTGTAAACATAATTAAGTCGACTCACATGACATGAAAGACAAAGTTATATGAGTGGACGGTTTGCGTTGTACAGGTACCTGAGGGAGCATGACATGATCGGCTTTGCTTACAACTTGTACACTAATTCTAGTATTACCGTAGATCGACCATGCTTTCAACAGCATTGACGCCCATTTATTAGCAATTTTAATGGTTTGAAATCAGGGCTACTCATACATTAAAATAAATGAGTCCAATAAAAACTGCTCAAACAAACTTAAAGTATGTAACATACGAAATAACGACGTCTTGAATTCCGTTCGCTTTGTAGCGGTACAACTGATTGGTCCCATTCGGCCACCTCACAATTACTGTATTGTCTTTGAAAACGTACGACACACGACCCACCTTGTCCTTGCCACCGTCTTGGTTACCATAATCCCAATGAGGACCTAAACATGATTTTTGATAACAGTTCGAGTTTTACAACGCATTCCTGGTTTGAGGCATGTGCAAACCAATATGACGAAACTGTACACCAAAGAACATCAAAGAAAACATTTGAATAACAGTTTTCGAAACTAAACGAACGTTATAATGCATCGTTTTATTTATTTACGTTTGAAGCACTGTATAGAGTCTTATTTTTTCAATTGATATTGAGTTGTTTCAAATCATGGAACTAGGTTTTTTATATCACAATTTTGAAAAGCTATATCGAGGAGGTTAATCACTGCCGCCACCTCTTCTTTGGGATGAATCAATGAACGAGCCATTGATAAGTATGATGAGGCATTTATATATCGACATGAAACTCCTTGGTGCGAACAGAAGCAGCATGATTTTAACTGAAAGTATTTTATATAAAAAAGAAATGGTGGGGTACATGAAATATTTTCGGAATACTGAAAATTTAGTTATTGAATGTATACGGTATTAAACATTTCGGATGTAGATCATTCAGAATTTTGACTTGTTTATTTAACCTAAATGATCGATTGTTTATAAAAATATTTACAACTCCTTCTATTTTTGACTGGAACATGTTTATGGTTTGTATACTCTTGGAATAACTTATTAAATTATTTTCGTTTAAGAGTAATAAAAAAACACGAAACATTTTACAACAAATTTTATTTTACGACACATTTTTCAAAGTATATATAATGTATCTTAGCTCCTGTTCCTTGGCATTCGATCCACATCTTTTGAAATTTTTTTAGTAGATCGTCCTTAACACAATGTTTATATTGATGCTACAACTTAAATGTTTTGAAAGCAGCTGTGATTTTTTCATTAACGATATAAAAGGGTTCACATTTTTCTTTACTCGGACACACCCATCGATGTGTTGCTTCAAAACAGCACTGTGTCATATTGGTTTTATGTTTCTGTACATTATATGAAATATTTATCTTAATCTGAATCTGATTAATCTTCGCTGAATCGCACTGCCTGGTCATAAAGACAAAATGCGTTGAAAAACATTTAATACATTTAAAACCAAATCACTCTTAAGATTTCCACAACATTTTCGAAAACTTCCGCGCATAAGCGTCACATCGGAAGTAGCTTTGGCTCGTTTATTAAAGTATTTCCAAAGAGACGTGACGCCAGTGACAAACGGCTAAACTTGTGTTTAAATTCTATACAAATACGTCATTTGATTTATTGAAGCTGTGTTGTTTTGTGTGGGTGTGCTTTGGTGTGTGTGGGGGGGGGGAGGGGGGGGGGGGGGGGGCTTGCTTATCTTTCTTAAGCTGCTTTGTATAACGTGTTAGGTAGAATAACGATCAATAGTGTTTGTTTAATGCTTGCAATTAACAATACAATTTAATAATACTAGGACAGTATTTCTTATTGAAACGGAATAATTAGATCAAAGCTATTTTGATTATACTTAATAACATATGCTATGTGTTTATTTAACCGACATAATTTAAATTTATCTGTGCACAAATACAAAAATGTTATTTTATAACTATTTATCTAGTAGCTTGAATGTTTTAAGTTTTAAAATAATTGTGAAAACAACGGGTGCATTGCGCGTGCTTTAGATAACATCACCATTGAATCGAGTTCACTTGTTCAGTATGGTAATTAGTCGAAGCATCATGGTATACAGCTGTTTTCAGTTTTATACACGTTTTCAAAGTATAATTCGACAGGAAGATTCTTAATTATTATGTAGATTTAGGTAGCACATTTTTTAAGAAACTCATGAAACAAAGTTATGTAGTTTTGGATTGTTTGAGCCAACATTGCGGCTTCTTTCTTGACTTGCATGACAATGATCTGAATATTAAACTTTAAGATTCTAAATCACTAAAGCTTATTTACTTAAAGCCGAGATGTAGTTTAATTTCATCGTGCCTCGGAGAATTACAGTTCTGAGGAACTGGTAAGCAATTAAAATGCAGTTGAATTGAAATGTGTTCTCTTTTATTGAAGTCTCTTTTGAATTTTGATGCTACGAGTGTGCTTTTATTTTAACTTTAAAGGGGCCTTTTCACAGATTTTGGCATGTTTTGAAGTTTGTCATTAAATGCTTTATATTGATAAATGTAAACATTAAATTTTAAAAGCTCCAGTAAAATATCAAAAATAACATTTAAAAAAGGAAAAAAAAAGTAGCCCGCAGCAGGGCTCGAACCAGTGACCCCCAGAATCCTGAAGTAAAAACGCATTAGCCAACTGAGCTATCTTGCCAAGCTTACATAAGATGCGTATTTTATACCTTATATAAGCAATCTTCGTAGTTTAACAAATTTAAACGACAACAGCAGAACTCTCCAAATTATTCAATCGTTTCGCGTTGCAACGTTTTATAATTTTTAGGTTTTTAAATCGTCAAGAGATGCATATAATGGCTATATTAGACCATGGCAAATGTTCAGTAATACTGTTTCGTCACAAATATCATAACTAAACCGAAAATTTGCGAATCTGAAACAACTTTTTTTCAATTGTGTCAATTTACCAAACCGTGAAAAGATCCCTTTAGTGGTTGATTAAAAAAATCAAGGCCTATTGTGAGGTTTTGGCGACCTTAACCCGGTTTTATTTTATACTTTCCGGTGGTTTATAGAGAAATATCAGTGAATTAAAACTGATAATTTCACTGTTTCAAACAATGAAAATTATCAGTGAAAATTATCGATAATTTTCACTGTTTATGTTAAATGACGTCATTTTTTGGACGAAATGACGTCATTTTCCCAACGTAATTCTTTAGTCAAACTCGTTAACAATGTATATAAACTGTGAAATAAAGCATAAAATAAAAAGAAAATTTGTTGGGTTCGGTGGATTATCGATTTTAATTCACTCGTGATCATATAAAATGTATATTTTCACTCGTGGCTGCGCCACTCGTGAAAATATTATTTTCTATGATCACTCGTGAATTAAAATCGATAATCCACCGAATCCAACAAATATCCTCTATTTAATCCCAAAAGGCTGCGATTTGCATTGACCGTTCCAATGAGACGATTGCAATCTTGGTATTGGGGTTTTAGTTTTATCTTGTGTTTTTATTGTAACTAAATACTTGGTAATTGGTAATTTGCCTTATATAATGATAAGAATGGTCTCCTGCGACTTTAAGAGAAGTTTGACCTTTTTTGGACGTCTGAATCAATTTCAGAAATTACTCAAATAAATGAGACCTTTGACTCGGATTTAGCGATACTTTTTACATACAGCTAAATTCGCAAGCGGATATCACCAAAATAAATACTCGCTTATGGCCTAACTTGATTTACCAAATGAGAGTACATGTGTACATGTACATAAACCAATACGAGTACAAATTATGTTGTTTTATTTTTTCTAAAAATGCACCACTTATTGTGTGGCATGGTCTCAATATTTGTGTCATCACACAAGTTTTAATTCTGAAATACGAAATAATTTTTAAAATGGCAATCAATATATTTGCTTAGTAACGTACCTCGTTTTACAGAGTATCCGAGTTTAATTTGAAGTCCTGGCCAACAATCACGTGGGGTGTCTTCCGGAAGGACTTCGCATTTCTCATTTGAGCCTATTTTGTGAAAGGATGAACACCCGTTGTCCCAGAACACGAGAACTTTTTCTGATAAAATACATCAAATATTTTTTGGCATCGAATTTAACCAATCTTTAAACGTCTTTTCTTTGCAACAAACGTTCATATTTGTGAAGTATTAATAGCAAGTCGGGACTTTAAATAATTTCAAATAATGTTTTTCAGTACGACAATAACATATATACAACCTTAACTTGCTTCTAAAAATCAATATCATTGCCAAAATGTGCTCAAAAATACGCATTGCTTTTATTATGTATTTATTTATTTAAAATACATTCAACATAATTCATCACTGACCTTCAGCAATGGTGTGCTTGACGCACGTTCCTTTCTCAGAAAGTATCATCTTGCTTTCTTCCTCCAAGTCCGGACCAACAATGACTCTCGCACCTACTTCTGGAAGATTGCTTTTCTCAAATCGCCAACTGAACCACGGCTCTTTCTCCTCGGCGTTCTTTGCCACCCACTCCAGAAAACTGCGCTCACCAACTTTAAGCATTTCCGCCTATCGAGAATCAAAAGAATATAATGAATGGACAACAACCGGTTACAAGTCTATACACACTATTTACAAAATTACTAGCATGTGCGTCTAAGACTAATTGACTATCATATATACATTTGACAATATTTACGTGATTTTATTGTATAACGAGACTAATCCACACAATATGTGAATTTTATTTTGCATGCATTGAGCAACGGTTGCAATATTACAACATGCAAAAACCATCACTTAAGTGAGGGTCTTCCCGTAGGATTCCCACATTAAAAGCTTGAAATAAAACGTTTACAACATGTCCAAACGAAATTAATTGGGTTTTTCGATTTTAATTGAGTTAAGTAACCGATTTGGCAAATATTTCTGTGTCTAAGCATTTTGCCTGATTAATTAAACCCAAAATATGTCAGTTGTTTCCACAAACATCGAGAGCAAATTAGGGTAGGTATATCGGCTAAACTGTTTTCAAAATTGTTGACGCCGTCTCCTTTTTAAATAAATACACATTATAAGTTTGTTTTTAAGTTAAGCTTAAGTAAAAGAATAAAGCAACAATGGTAAAAAAAAATCTACCTAGAATAATAAACAAAGTTAAAGGGGCCTTTTCACGTTTTGGTAAATTGACAAAATTAAAAAAAGTTGTTTCAGATTCGCAAATTTTCGTTTTAGTTATGATATTTGTGAGGAAATAGTAATTATTAACATTTACCATGCTCAAAAATATCCATTATATGCATCTTTTCACGATTTGAAAACCTAAAAATTATAAAGCGTTGCAACGCGAAACGATTTAATAATTTGGAAAGTTCTGTTGTTGTCGTTTTTTTTTTGAAACTACGAAGATTTTTATATAGGTAAAAATACATCCGTTCATCGCATGAGCACGGATGTTCGGGTGGTATAAGAGAGAGACTTTTTACTCCAGGACTCCAGGGGTCACTGGTTCGAGCCCTGTTGAGGGTTACTTTTTTCCCTTTTTTAATTGTATCCTTGTTTTTTTTTAACTGGAGATTTGTAGGTCAAATTTTTAAATTTATCAATGTAAAGCATTTAATGACAAGCTTCAATACATGACAAATACTGTGAAAATGCCCCTTTAAGGGTTGGCACAAAAATAGGGTTAATGTAAACAAAAGGGCACATTTTTAAAGCCTAAAGTTGATTCTAGTTAAATAAATTATTTACCAACATTTTGCAATTTAGAGATGTCTCTTATTGTTATAAAGTGTATGTGTTATTTATGACAGATACCACTTAAACATAAAATAATAAATAACAGAATATCATGTTGATATATATATTAAGGCAAACATCTTTGTTTATATGCGTTACTGCCAGTCATTTGAAGTGGTTTATTTATAGACTCACCACATCGGAGTCGGTTCTATCCGGGTACAGGTGTTTAACTATTGCTGCGAATAAAGTGGGATCGAACTCTTTCTTTGCTGCGAACATCTGATTTGTAACTTGCCCAACAATATGCTAAAAGGGTCATATTTGCACGTTAAATTCATTATTACTAGATCAGATACAACTATACGTAAACAAAAATGAAATTTTATTTAAGTATAACAAAATACATTTAATTAAATTTCATATGCCATTGTATTTTTCCACCAAATATGCATAATGTATAACCCTAGCGTTGTTCCTTCAAAAAGGATATAAATAGCAACTTATATTTTATTAATACATTGTGTCACATTTCTATACATGCTTTATCTCAATAAATAACATTGTTTATTCCATACTAGATTGTGAGTTGATCTAGCAAGTTGATCAATCCCTTCATCTTGAATCTGGACGATAATTTTTTCTGTGTTGAAATTGGATTTGATTGCATCAAAACACAACTAAAAAAGAAACAAAATAATAATATACACATAGTTTTCGGGACACAAAATACGCATTAGAAGCAATAGTAAATATATGCAGTCTCCACGGCGCGGATGATTTTACAATGAACTACTTTCCTGCTCCCTGCAAGATGCTGATTCTCAGTGTTTTCAACAGTATTCTAGTCATAATGACTGCAAATTAACAATCCGACACTTGTCTGCAGAAGCTGGTTTACAAGTTCACACAAGTCCAAATTCTACTGCCAGTTACTGACAACTGTTTTACTTGACACATAGGTAAAGGTTGAATGGTCTTAGGGAATCATCAGTACTCTATATGTTATGTGACTATTGCATTATATGTATGGTCCAGAAGGTGGGTATATAATATCGGATACAGTCGGAAAACAATTGCATCAGCGGCTGCTATTTCAATGTGAGAGCACTCACACGGTATAATGAAAATGGTATAATTGAAATCTTCGGAAATTAAATCGTATCCTGTGGCGGAAATAGAACTTTAAGGACTGAGTAATTGTAAAAATAAATAGTTATGTTGAAAAACCTCCGAAACACAAATTCAAACAACAATATACATACTTTCTTAAATATAAGTATAGTAAAAGGATCTATTTTTATCTTGAAATCTTGATGGTCATTTTGAAGCATTTACCATTTGAAGAAATGGCCACTGGACGTAACAGCTGTCTATAATTTGGGCTTTTGATGAAAGGCACAATAATATTATTTACAAAAGATCCAGATGCATAAATATTAATAGCGCCGGAGGATCATAACGAACGCAAGGACTAAAGCGAGATGCGAGTGTAAATAAGAAAATATACTGGAACTATTAACATTAATTGCAAAGAAGACTTCACATATGTTTAGTAATTAATTGAATCAACCTCGGTCGGACGTTTGTTAAACGAAGACCATAAATTTTAAACAAGAGCCAGGAAATTTAATGATGTATGCCGAAGTTTATGACATTGTATTGATATTTTGATAAAAATGGCTATTCATATTGTAATGTTGTATTGATGCAGTGTGCATACAATGTTTTTTAGTCAGAATTTAAATCATGAACTTACATGCACCCCTGAATAGTAAAAACACTCTCTGGAACTTGCTACTTCTTGCATTTGCTTGTTGTACCAACTGTGTGATGTAGCGGTATGTACATACTAATGTGAATAATATGGCATACCTTGTTTGGCCCTTGTCCAATTGGAACAAAGTGCAGTTCGGTGTCACAATCTTCCCAAGACCAACCAGATATCGACGATGCTGTGTTTGAGATTAAAGAAGGAAGTTCGTCCTCACTGGTCTGACGGTCACGAACTGGCAAGATCACAAATCCATGCCCTTGAGGCCCCTGCATTGTTGATTCTTTAACAACTGACCCGTATTCCGTCCCCTTTTCCAGTAAACTTACCGCTTCGCTTTTATTTTCTGCAATTTGCTTTCGAGACGAGGATAAATTGCAACCAGCGTCTGAGTTATTTTGAAGTTCTGCTTTACTTGAATCGGCCAAAATCACATGAACATGATCACATAGTGTTTTTGAACTTTCCAACAACACGTCGGTGTTTATTAAACTGTTTGTGTCAGAATCGCATTTTTGCAAATTTATTTCTATTCTATCATCATGCGGTTCAGTGATTTCTTCCGGTGAATTATCTCTGTTATCACTTGACACATTTGGTTCACCCAAAGGATTTGGCACATACCACTCATGGAAATCTATCTTTCCAGACGAAATAACAATTATTCGATTATCCAGGGTAACGCCATGCGCAGATTCAGTGTTTCTGTCTACAAGCATAATCACACGAAACTTTTAATCAAGTTTTGCATGTTATATGAACTATAGCAGCTACGTCCTACTTCTAAATAGTACTGCTTCTGCCAAGTTATATTGTTGTTCTTTTACATATACAAAATATTGGACAATACTTATAAACAAGAGGGTCTGAAATGCACAAAGTCGCTCACCTGAGATTCAAAGGAACTGACCTGTTCTGTGCAGCCCAGGATGTCAGAACAAAATGTTCTTACCAACTTTCATGACTAGTTAACACCCTGGCAGCCTCGTCTTTCTACAGACCAAAACCATTTTCGTACACATCCAAGATATCCTTTAAACAAATATTCTGACAAAGTTTCATGAAGATTCATAAAGCCATATAAGGAAAATGCCCAGGCCCCTGGTGGCCATATTTTTCAAGCAACTTGAACCATTTTCGAACTTGTCCAAGATACTATTGGAACAAATCTTCTGACAATGATGCATGATGATCGGACAATAATTATGGCTTCTAGAGTGTTAACAAGGATTTACTACGGATATAAGGAAAAGAAAAATGTCACGCCCCCTTGGCGGCCATGTTTTTTCACCAACCGGAACCATTTTTTAAACTCATTCAACATATCATTGGAACAAATCGTCTCACCAAGTTTCATGATGATCGGACAATGAATGTGGCCTCTAGAGTGTTAATAAGGTTTTACTCAAGCAATATATAGCCATATTAGGAAAAATGCCCCGCCCCCTGATGGCCATGTTTTTAAACAACCGAAACCATTTTCGAACTCATCCAAGATATCATTGGGACAAATCTTCTGACCAAGTTTCATGAAGATCGGAAAATAAATGTGGCCTCTAGAGTGTTAACAAGGTTTTACTATAGCCATATAAGGAAAAATGTCCCGACCCTTGGCGGCCATGTTTTTTAACCAACCGGCATCATGTTTTAACTCGTTCAAGATATTATTGGGGTGAATCTCCTGACCAAGTTTCATGAAGATCGGAAAATAAATATGGCCTCTAGAGTGTAAACAAGATTTTACTATAGCTATCTATAGCCATTAATGGAAAAATGCCCCGCCCCTTGGCAGCCATGTTTTTCAAGCAAATGCAACTATTTTTTAACTCATCCAAGATATCATTGAGACCAATCTTCTGACCAAATGTCATGAAGATTGGACAATAAATGTGGCCTCTAGAGTGTTAACAAGGTTTTACTAAAGTCATAAATAACCATATAAGGAAAAATGCCCCGACCCCTGGTTGCGATGTTTTTAAAGCAACCAAAACCATTTTCAAACTCATCCAAAATATCATTGGGCAAATAATCTGACCAAGTTTCATGAAGATCGGAAAATAAATGTGGCCTCTAGAGTGTTAACAAGGTTTTACTATAGCAATAAAAGGAAAAATGCCCCGCCCCCTGGCGGCAATGTTTTTCAACCAACCGGCATCAATTTTACACTTGTCCAAGATATTATTTGGATGAATCTTCTGACCAGGTTTCATGAAGACCTGACAATAAATGTGGCCTCTAGAGTGTTAACAAGATTTTACTATAGCCATATATAGCCATATAAGGAAAAATGCCCCGCCCCTTGGCAGCCATGTTTTTCAAGCAAACGTAACCATTTTCAAACTCATCCAAGATATTATTGAGACAAATCTTCTGACCAAATTTCATGAAGATTGGACAATAAATGTGGTCTCTAGAGTGTTAACAAGGCAAATGTTGACGACGCACGACAGACAAAAGGCGATCACAAAAAGCTCACCATGAGCAAATTGTGCTCAGGTGAGCTAATAAAAGCGTTATATGGAAGTAACAAAGTTAACATTTAGAATTATATTGGAGTAACACACTTGAATAATCAAAGCAGAAAAAGTAGACAATCATTTCGCCCGCCGTTAACTCTTTGCCCTTAAGTGTGGCCATATAAGGCCTTTTGCAACCTTCCTTAATGTGATAAGCATATTAGTCGTTTTTCATGAGAAGTCTTCAAAAAGTGCACGCTAAATATAGAACAGACAAAAACATACAAATATTCCACAATTACGCTTAAAAAAACAGAATGTTTGCTGCAACTTTGCGGCAAACGTTTTTGTTTGCGGGAAGGTTTGCAAGAACTTTGCAGGACTTTGCGGCTAACCGCAAAGTTTCTGCAAAGTTGCCGCAAAGTTGCAAGAACTTTGCGGCTAGCTGCAAAGTTTGCAAGAAGTTAGCAAGAAACTTTTTCAAAATATTAGTGTTGCAGGAATTTTGCAAGAAACTTTTATTAAAAATATTGACATTGCAGGAACTTTGCAAGAAACTTTGATATAATATTGATGTTGCAGGAACTTTGCCAGAAACTCCGGATTTTATGACAAAATGTTTATGCCCTACATGTCAATATCAGAATATGAACTGAGTTTGATCCTATCAGAATACTGTTGTAAAAACTCTTTACACTGGCTTACTATAGTATTAGTAGTTTTCTTAGTAAAAATGGGCATACTTTCAACAAAATGCATCAGAGAGTTGCCTACTCTTGCCTGATTTAAATGTGAGGTCATGATTGTAAACAACTGCGTAACATTACAAACAATAAAATATGTCAATGGACTAAATAATATTTCAAAGTAGCATTAAGACAAGAATGCAGAAGCTCTGGCGATTAGTATGATAGCTCTCCTTATTCTTTGAATAGTACGTAAAGTTAAATAGGGAAATAATACAAAAACATTAATTGTATGGTTAAGTATTTTTATTTAAAAGTGCAATCTTTTTAATTTCCATTGGTATGAAAATGTATTTACAAAAATTAATTCAGTAGAATCCCTTCCATATTTTAGAGTTATTCTTCAGACCACAAAACACTGACAAAGGATGCTGGACGTTCGACTTCAGGTGCTTGACGAATACTATTTTTAAGTAAAAAAGGGGAATAACTCTTACAAATTCTTGACAGAGTTGTCGCCTCAAGTCAATAAAAGTATATAGGTCATCGAATTATAATGTGCATAAAGTTTCTAGTTGAAAGATTTGATAGTTTTTGAGAATCTAAGTTGAAAATTGCCATTATAGGTATGTACTAAGTCAAAACAAGGGTAGATAACTTTATGAATGCAGGTCACAGGGTTACCAGCCTTGCCACTATGAAGTGGACAGATGCCCTGGGTCCAAATTTGAAGTGGATATCTAGAACAGTTTTTAATACAAAATTGACTTTAATTTTTTTTTTCTAAATTTTGACCTCACACGTGCCACTGTATATTTCAACTTGTAACAGTAAATAATATACTAGTATATAATACTACAATTTTCTATCGTTATCCCAGATTTTAAAGTTTCCTCTTTAGCCAAAAATCTTAACAATTCACGCTGACTCAGATGGCAGATTGAATACAATAGCTGCACTTTTTTCTTGCAAACATTCCCACAAACAAAAAAGTTTGCCGCAAACATTCTGTTTCTGGAAGGGATCTCTTCTGATTGGTTCATTGCAGATTGTGAGCCAAATTTGAATGTGTAAACATGCATAGATCCACGCAGGACCTGTTACTGGGTTGAAATGTAGTTTGAAAGCAATGTTTGGACTTTTTAAAGTTAAAGTTTGAACAATATCCTAAAATACTGACTTTGATGAACATTCTTAAACAATTAAGTAGAATGTGGAAATCAACATTTTGTGTGTCAACAAGACTAAAGGAGGAATTCTGTGAGTTATGAAGTGGCCCTTTTGGAAATGCTTTGAACTATTAAACAGGTTTGTATTGTTTTTCTTATAATGTTAAGTTTAATTTAATGATATTGTTTAACAGTTTCAAATACCTGTTTTGATGGGGTAAAATAAATGATGAAACAAATTATCTTTGCAGTAGGTCACATAAAAGACATTAAGTCAGTCAAATTTATGTATCTTTATCTTACAAAACCAACATAGTTGTAACAATCAATTGCTTAATCAGTGACCAAATGAAATGGCAATGTAACCAATACTTAGATTTATTTATGAATAACTACTCTGCCACGAAATGTTAAGCCTTTTTTTCACTTACATGTATAAGAAAGCTATTGCTATCGCTTAAAAGGTGTAAAGCAAAAACTTAATATAAAATAGTTTGTTACTTAATCAAAATTATACAATAGTCAATCAAACATAAAACTTTTCTGTTTTAGTTTTATGTTTTGTGAAGCATTCATATGACATTTCTAACATTTACAAAAGAAAGCTATATATTTGTATGCTTGAAATTTCATTTACAGAACATTCACCATGTGACAACTTTGCAAGAACTTTGCGGCAACTTTGCAAGAACTTTGCGGCAAAGTTACCGCAAAGTCCCGTATGCAAATGAAGTTTGCGAGAACTTTGCAAGAACTTTGCGGCAACTCTGCAGCAACTTTGCAAGAACTTTGCAGCAAATGTACCGCAAACTTCCATATGCAAATGAAGTTTGCAGGAACATGGCAAGAACTTTGCGGCAAATTTGCAGCAAACTTTTACCATGTAAATTAAGTTTGCGGCAAAGTTGCTGCAAACCCATATGCAAATGAAGTTTGCGGCAAAGTTGCCGCAAAGCTCATTTGCATGGTAAAAGTTTTCAAGAAAGCATGTTTGCGGCAACTTTGCTGCAACTTTGCTGCAAATTAGCAAGAACTGTTTGCAGGAGGCCTGTTTTTTTCGGTAAGGTTAATTGCGAATTGACCTTTACTATGCGTAACTCGCTAATGCCTTCTGCACAACGTCTCAAGAAGAAAAAAGATGCAAAGTTTTATTTCGAACAGGGGATAGGAATATACAAACAGACGAAAAACGGACAAGGCTTCAAATTTTAAACATAAAAGTTTGATTTCGACATTGTTTTGGCATGAAAGCCCGTTCCTTCAGCACATCATCTCGTAAGTCATAAAATACATTAAGACGCGCATGGTATGTGAGCAAAAACAAAATTGATTCTAAAATTTTTGACCATCAAATGTGCAATTAACCGTGGATTACCAAAATTGATTCATATCATCTGCAACTTGTCTAAAGGACCAACAAATTCAACCATAATTTCATTACAATTATTCAAAAGGTTTGCAGAAATGTAGTGGCCACGAAATTATTAAGGACATACGGATCGACGGACGAACGAATGACATTTCAATAACCTGTATCATGGATTAGAAAATATATAGATCTAAGTAACTTACACTTAAACGAAGTTAGACAATACATGGAGAGTGCCAGTGCCGGCAACAATAAACACGGTCCCCCAAGCTCGATGGTATCTGAAATAAAGATCATGAGACAAAGTAATTATTTCAGAAACTGCCATTTGGTTGCGTTGCTTTTGACTGATTCCGGTAACAACCTCGTGGTTAAATTCATACATACGGTATTAACGGGCACTACTGACTATAATCCTATCAATAAGTTAAAAAGTGCAAAAGTCAGTAGAATTCTGCTACTTCTAGTCACAAGATCATCGATGATGATGCAACGACTAAATACATTTGCCGGTTGGTAAAAAGTATCAATGTACCCAACACTCTGGACCCAACCGGCTATTTATTGCATAAGGTAGCTCGTTACGGAGAATCCGGAGATGACGAAGTGTTACGATTGTGTACCCAACACACGCACACCACAGGTTAACAATAAGAACATGTGCTGTTAATGTTTACTTCTGTTGATTAATCATACTAAACTAGTATTGTTTTGGTAGTCCATGTTTACAAATATAAACGCAAAGTAGGATAGAAACCTACAATGCGGCCCTTTACTTATTGAAAAGAACCAACTGTAAAGCAAAGAGCCAAAAAAAGCAAATGCAGTGGACAAGACATACACATACACATCAAACACACACACATGAACACAAGTGGGTCATTGCCCTGCAATGGTCAATGCAATGAATTAAACCAGTTTTTTGAAGCTCTAAGCCTCACACTTACCGATTGCCTTTTCAACACAACAATAATCAGTTGTGAGATGCACTTTCACCTCCATTGCCTGGCCGACAACAACAAGTGCCACGTATTCTTCTATTTGATGTTTGTGCTTAACACTTGCTATACCTGAAATCATAAACATATATATTTTGATTTTCACCAAGCAAGTTTTGAAATACTTTCTTTGGAAATGTGTTCAATTTGTTACTGTAACAATAGTTGTATACATTAACTGTAAACGATTACAAAACAAATATTCTACAGACATTACAACGTGTTCAAACATGATCAATCATTACGTTATATCGGACCTGCCATCAATCGACTATAGTTATACAAATCGCAGTGCTGATGAACATTGAAAATAGTAAATTATAACAAAATGAACAGAATCGCTTTACTAACACGCAACTTTATCCACTTAATGATAATCCTAATCATGTTTGCTACTTTCATTAATAAAATTTATTTTAAAAAAGTATGCAAATTGCTATGTTTCATTAGTGACTTTTTTAACTTGGCACCAGCAAATTAGGAGATCGTCAATGTGAGCCCTAATGCATGATATCAGTAATTAAAAACATAAACACTGTATAACACTATTTACAATAATTCATAGATATATCATCACAACACACAATCTAAATAACGATGGAGACTATCCAACGCCTGTCGCCACGGTTCCCCTGCCATATGATGTGAGGCATCGACACACAGCACTGTTGCCCTAAAGCTCCTCGGTAAATCAGTTATTTGTAAACCTGAAATACAATACATGCTCAGCAGAAATTAAATAAGTTTCAGTTTCAATCTCATCAAGAAAATAAACCCGATGCATTTTGCTAAACATGAATATGTTTCTGAAGTTGAGATTTTTGAAGCTGATGTATGTATTTAGAACGTTAAAAACTCAATATTTGCACGTATAAAAACCATATATTTATTTTATACATGGTCGTAATAATTACACTTTTGTAGCTGTAACTGCATAAACTTCTGCCAGAGCACGTCGTTCTCTTTGCATTCTGGAGTCGGAGGCTGTGTTTCACTAAATATACATTATAAAAGACAAATTTAAGTTTGCTAACGCTTTAATCGATATGTGTTACCGCTTCATTACAAATGTGTATTTAAATTAATAAATAAATTGTACATACATACATTAATTAATATACATTCGTACCATATGTCTATTTCTTTTGCATCTGTGTTTGATACCGGGGTCTCTACAAAGCTCTTTATTTCAGACTGTGGCAGTTTTCCGCCTACCGCTTCATGAGAATCAGTATCTTTACCAGCTGTTTCCCTACTTAGCATTGCATTAAGAACATTATTTCGACTGTTTTCTCCAGGTAGTTCTGCGTTTACAGGAGAGGAGCTTCTGCTGCTGTTGATGCTGCTATCGCTATCACTAGGCATATCGTGATCACCAATCTCGTAGAAGCTGCGAACGAAGTCTGAGATACGTTCACCATCCCTAACGACATCTTGACTTTCTGCATTGTGCAATCTGTTGTTCGGAACACGAAGAAAAGGCAAATCGATACCAGGAAGTCCAAGACCACGCAGAAGCCTTTCTGTATGCCCATGTATACCTTGAAGACTATCTCCTAAAGTGACACCTGTTACCGGATTAGATCCTTGGTGTGCACTCGTCCTTGATTCCGAGTTTGTTGATACAATGGTGTTTGTCTTTTGTACTTGTTCCTTAGCACGATTTCCCAATTCCTTCATTACTTTTAATCTGTTGTCGTCCTCCGACGCAGGCGTGGTTCTTTTGAGATAAATTGCGTCGGGGTTTGTGTCGGATACCAAGTTTCGAGCATGTACCTGTAAACTTGAAGTTGAATCATGTCCAAAGTGCGATGGCTTTGGATCAATTTGCAAATCGTCATCACTTCCAGATTCACGATTGCTATCTAGAACTTTCTCACAAGTTAAATCGATCTTATCTTCCATAGCTTTGTTATAAGTGTCATGTGTGTTCTGAATCTGTACTTCAGAAATGCAATTTCCAAAATGTTGTTCACCTATGACTTCATCGCTGCATTTATTTCTACCACTGTCAACATCTAGTTGTATATTTCCGGCACCGTTTAAAGCTCCGGTTAGAAAACTTGTTCCGGACTTAAAATTTTCTCTTTTACTGGTTTCTCCTTTACCAAATTCACCGAATACAACATTTCCATCACTGAAACAGGGAATCTGTATTTTGCGAAATTCTCCTTTTTCTTGTATTTGTCTTTCTTTGGATTCCATTTCATGACCATTACCTAAACCAAGATCATTTTCGACGGTAATTTTCGATAATGCTGTTGAGTTTGCATTTGAACTTTGTGACACTGATGTATTTAATAAGTCAATTTTATTTTTCTCATTGACGGAAAATGTGTGACCACATGCCAAATCAGCACCATTCGTTAAAGGTTGACTGGTTTGATGTCTCAACTCATTTTCGTTCTGAATTTGTTCTTTTCTGATATGAAACGATGCCGAACAAACTGCACGCCGATCATCGTCCTCGATTCGTAATGGTATGCATTTCATTTTCTTGGAACCCACGGAGCAAAATTCCTTGGCATCCAAAACACATCCATTTAGTTTTGCAAAATCGCTGGTCTTCGATTTTGCAATCAAATTTTCTAAAAAGTCACACTTATAAGACACATCCACTTCTTTAACGTTCAGTTCAAATTGTCCTTCGATTAAACTAGTTTCGGAATGCAACGACGTTGAGTTGCTGTCTACAACATCACTAAGTTTCTCGAATTTCCTGTCAGCTTCAAGCGACTCGTCGCAATCATCGCTCGAATTTAAATCATTGTCATTCATTTCATTTGCATAATATTTATCTAGTTCAGATGGCATTTGAATCCGAGCAATCGAGTCTGTACAAATGGTATCGATACTTTCCTCAAAACCAATTAACTTTAGCCCTTTATCAATAGGCAATTGAAACCTATATGTTAATCGATTGTCATGGGCTATTGGCGTTTTAACAGATGCCAAATATTTGGCAAATGTCCCTTGTTTGCTTACTATTATGTCCCATGGTATTTCTTTACCAAACATTTGTCTGTATCTGAACGAAGCCAGGTGCGGCTTCCGTAACATTTCTGTGCATTGAAAGATGTGTACCTTTCCGAATAATAAGCAGCCACATATGTCTCGCGACTCTCGACAATTCTCACAAATTTCAATAATTTCAGAATCCATGTCTTGTCGCTCAACACTGATTTCTTCGTTATTTGTAGAAACGTGTTCGTAACTCTTAGGCTTCTTTTTATTTATTTTTAAACTAGTACACATTTTCATTTGTGTTTTTTCTGTAGTGTCAAAGGTTCTACTATGAGTGTTTTCTTCACGCTTCATGTGATGTGGAAACACTGAATGAATGATATTTGCATATTCATTAGGCGTTTGCGGTTCAAGGAATGTAGCGGAAACATTTGTAGCTGATTCTCTACACTGTTTTTCTTCGTCTGTTATTTTGAAATGCTCTGAAATTCCTGTCGCAACAGAACCGGTATAAAATCCAAAATGATCTTCAGTAAACTCAAGTTCATCTTTAACATCGTCAGATTCAGCACAACTTTCACTTGCTGATAGTGGAGCATTATCTTCACATCTTGATTGACCATTATTTGTGACAACATCACCTGCATGTGAACTACATTCGCCAGGACGTTCAATATCCACGCTACCGTCTGAAAGTGAATCTACTTCACTGGTGATGTCCATCACTTCTGGCGACATAAAGTGCTCTTTTTTTTTACCAAGACGTTTCGGCCCATATCTTTTTGGAGATGCGCCTTTGCTTTTATCTGGGAAGAAAATGACATTAGGTAGAATCATATTCTCTTTCTTTCTACCTATGTCCAAAATCGTCACAGTTCTGTTATCCTCATCTCCCCTTGTCACTTTTCTTTTTAAAACACCCTCAGAATCAAAACTTAGTGGTAAGGCACTTGTACAGATGGCATAACTATTTACATAACCATCGTGCGGAGAACTTATTGTATCATCAATGTTCTCATTATTATTTTCAGATGTATCTTCCCTAAATGCAACATTCAAATCCACCTTATGCTCTTCCCGTAAAGTATGCCGCTCATAGGAATCATAATCTCTGTCTGTATTATAGTGTAATTGAGTTTCGGGTTCTGGTTCGTTTATGTTGATATTTCCCGTTTCAGACTTCGGTTCATCAGATTTGGTAGGGTTTAACTAAAGTATGAAGGAAACTAACATAATTATGACCGTTGATCGATGGTATTTTATGCGTATTTAATCATGAATATTTACGGCGGTTTTAAAAAGGGTATCAATAATTGAAACCATGTTTGTTATTCCTATTTTTATTGAAAGTTTGAATTTCTATGTAAATATAACAAGCAAAGATGTATAATTTGTAGTGTACTTCATCAGGAAGCCCAGAGGTTATCAAGTCCGCCTCTTGTTCTTCTTTTGCCTCTTCTACAGTTGGTGCATTTGAATCAACAGGTGACCCAATATCATTAAAATCCATGAAGCTTATTGGTCTGTTGACGGCTGTCAATAATGAAAATATTTGCATATAAGCGACACATTCAAACATGGCTTATAGCATGCAATACGAAAATGCTCGACTTTTTGAGACAGTGAAATGTCCCCGCTAAATGCTATACCGGCGAAAGAAAGTGAACGGTATGACGTTATGGATGTCCTACTGATAATTACGTAATCCATGTATATATCAAAATTGTCACATAGTTATAATTCCTTATTTATTATTAATCATGACGGCTTGGTCGTTTAATGGAAGGTGCAGGACCGCTTCTTTGTATGCTAAAGTGAGTTTGAAATAGGGTTAATTGAGATACCAACACGTTGAAAAGCTACACTTGGAAATGGTGTCTTTAAACAAAGAATACCACTGCATTTTGATCGCATATTGTCTGTCTGTATGAGGCAAATGAAAATGTGTCCGATTATAGTTTTAAACGTGATATACCTCCAAATAAACGTGCATATGTTATTCTCTAGTTGTGTGCCCTTAAGCTCCAACCAGGTTAATAAATATAATACTCTGTGTGTTCCTATTGTAAGATTAATTTATGTTGTGCGGTTTTCATAGCAAGTAGACGTCATACGCATTGAAACATATGCGTTTCAAAACGTGTTTGACAAATTAACAATTCGGAACTTATCAAGTAAAGTTCTTGAAATATCGACTTTGAATCGATAATAAGGTTCTCCGAGGGGTCGACAGCAGGAAATAAGTACGTTATAAATCGGCATTGTTTTGTTTCATTGTTATATATTAAAGGTTGAAGAAGTACAGTCAATAGCAACCCTTTTAGCATGAATTAGCGATACTGAGATCTTAAGCCAATATGAGTTTACATTTTCGTTATTTTTCAAATAAGTGTGTGTATATTGTTTGTTACTTCGCGCTTTTGTTTTGCTTTTTTTTCAGGGTCCCTTTTATCGAGTTAATTACTTTTAAATGATGTCATTTCCCTTCTATTAAAAGTTACCATTGGGCCCACCTTCCACAGTTTCATATATTCATTCTCCTTATGTCCTCGAAAATGGAAGGCTATGCCTTTTTCTAATCAATGTAATAGTATTCTATATTCTACAAACCATTACACTTTCTGACAGAAATCACGTTTAATAATTAGTATTCTTTAATAGATTAAACTTCCGATTGTAACCACAATGACGTGAGAATATGAAACTGTTTTGTTCTTTCAAATGCCCTTTTGTGGGCAAACAAAAATACAATAATGTTTTAGCATCTTCTGTTAAACATTTCAATCGTTTCAGCATACCAACATGCACTTTACCAATCTACATGCAAACAAAAACAGTTTAAAAGAAAAGAGTGTGTCATTTTTACACACTCACTCAAAGAACAAGAAATGCATTAATTTCAAGAACAATTTACTTTATTGTTCGTACATTTAAACCATATGTATTGTAAAACACCATGTAAAACGTGTTAAACGGGTATTATAGCTTTGTACTACATTTTTCCATCAATACCTGTGTTTGTTTTAGCAATATCCTCGTGGTCCTTCTTGCTTCCATTTGTCCCCATTTTTTTTAGTTTAACGACGAAATATCTCATGCATTAATTCTGAAAACAATTTAAAATCCGAACCTTAATTGTATTATTGATTTGTTTTTACAATTCTACGGTGGACCCGAGCTTTCAGACTTGTATTCGTGTTTCGTATAAACGAGCTGAAAATAGTTACAAGAATTAGACCTACTCTCCTTATACTGTTCCCGGAGCATCATAACTACTTTTTTGTAGGCGTTATAAAGTGGGATTAAATTTATCTTTAAAATGAAAACATGTTGTATAAACACTTTCAAATAATTACATGCTTAAAAATTACGAAAAGTAAGCCTCGTATTCCGTAATAAACACTATTCTATAAACTAGCCAGTACGTTAAAATCCTGTTTCTGGTAATACCATTTTACACTGAACGTATTTTCCAAGTCAATGCTTACCTGTTCTGTTATGTCAATATCTAAGTAAAAGGAAAAAAATAGGAGTTTCCCACATATGTTGTACTTTATTTTTAATTGGCATATAAGCAAGTCCTACTTATAAAGTATCCATACTGTATTCAACAATTACTCAATAGTTGTATAATGTACATAATATACCTGTTTGATTATTAATTAAAAGTGTATCAATCAATTTATATCATTACTAAAGCGAAACAGGATATCGAAAGCGAAACCAGAAAACTCAAGTTAGATGTATGTAGCCATTGGTATTAGTGATAATTAGCCTATTTATTGGCTCTTGTGACGACAACAACAACAACAACACGTATTTAATTTCAATAAATCATTAAATTAGATCTATGATCGTGGGATAATATGTAAATTTGAAGCAGATGTATGCGATTGTGTTTACACGTATAACAAGTTTTTACAAGTAAGAAGTTGTGTTTATATAATATCGAAAAACTTCTCAGATAATGATACATAATCGGATGAGTTGTTTTTCGGATGGATGTGTAGACGAACGTAGCTATAACAGTTAGCGTTCCGAATAATATTAAACTGCCAAAACACACATCGTTCTAAGACTTTAATCAAGATAGGAATTTATATAATTGTTTTGGTATTGCTACGGTTTGACAATTAATGCTCATTGCGTTTTCCCTAATTACATAAATGGTACAATTAAGGTTCATGGGGGGGATAAAATTCATTTAAAATTCGCTTTGGTTTTTCTTCATTCAATGTGGTACAATATGGTCAAACTATATATCATTTTAAAGCTAAAGACGGATAGAATAACATAAACACATTTTTGACATTCAATATTTGTGTGCTTTATTCATATTTTGGTTTAAAACCAATACATTTTTACACTAATTTACAAAATCTCAATCTAAAGTTAGGAAGGATATGCACTACCTTAAGTTGAATAAAAACAAAGCTATATACATATACAAGGTCAAGTTAGCAACATTTCACAGAAATTATTGTCATAAAACAACAAATGAGTTTTTATTCAACTGCCTATTTTGGATAAATTTCCTAAACAAAGTTCTAAAAATAACTAAAACGTAACTACTTTTTAAAAACTAAGTATGGTGGATAGTAAGAGTCACAATTCTTCTTCAAAGGCTTAACAATTTTGTTATTTACCTCTCAACCAAATTGCAAATTTAAAATCTAAAATTGAAATAGATTGCAGACGACATATAAAATTGTAAAGAATTATAAAGAAATTGGCAAACCGATTGATTTTATATTTCGATTACTTCTACCCATTTTGAAAGCGTGGCCCTCGCTGTGCTCCGTAGAAAAACGTGCAAAACAAATCGGTCGAAACCACGTGCAGTAATGAGAAAACCGGGTATGTGTATACACATACCTGAGAAAACACAAACATATTTTGACAGTTGGTTCGCAACTAGTAAAACAACTATTAACATTAATCAGCAAGAGATCACACTCAATAACAGAAATGACCACGTAGAGATATCATCACTTACCCTATTTAAAATATTTTCCAGCTGAAAATTGTCCCCCACACGTCTTTTTTAGTTTATTTGTATTGTTTTTTCTGGAGCTGAAGTGCATCTCACAGAATATCCATCTAACTTCCGTTGTTTTCACTTTCGTTATTAAAAACTTTGTTTAAAAGAATTATTTCTCCTTTTAGATTGTTAAAGCGATGTGTTATTATATATTATCAATAGAATAGTATACCGTGATGAATTTAACGGAGTTACGTATCGATCTTTCTGTCAGTCTGTAAGCGTACTATTTTATGCGCAATAATATAGGTATGGTGATTCGACAACAATTGTAAACATTGGTGAAATGCTTCTTACATAGTTATTCTTTTGAGTGTTTATGAGGTCTGATCGTGCAGTTTGCAAACATCAACGGAAAGATTACAATCCAATGCATTTGTCATCGTCAACCGTTTGGAATGTCAATTAGGCGATGAGTTAGTTTGTAGCATGTTTCTTTCTATGTTATGAATTTACAAATGGCTGCCCCCATGGTGATGAAATGACATGTGTACGAGTTTTGATATTTCTAGATATGTAAACTTTTTTTACTATTTAAGCGTAACTTGCCCTCGTCAATGTCGATATTATTCACTAGTTATATAATTTTCCGCCGAAATACGTGGAATATACATGATTCAGATTTTTGAAAATAATGTATATTTATCCCCACGCTTTTTGAAAAAAAGGTGGGGATATTGTGGTTATCTCCGCCGTCCGTCCGTCCGTCCGTCCGTCCATCTGTCCGTCCGTCCGTCCTGGCCACTATCTCCTCCTACACTAAAAGCACTAGAACCTTGAAACTTACACACATGGTAACTATGAGCATATGTGCGACCCTGCACTATTTGGAATTTTGATCTGACCCCTGGGTCAAAAGTTATAGCAGTTGGGGTGGGGCCGCGTCAGAAATTATCACTCATTTTTTTAGGTTATTTTACATTTACTTCTTTATTTCTACACCGATTCACTTCAAATTGATACTGGACCTCTCTTATGACAATACGGTCAATCTCAACCATGCATGGCCCCATTCCCAACCCTGGGGCGCCCCGCCCACATAGGCCACACCCACCAAAAATTTCCATTTACTATAATTTTTTCATTTCTACACGGATTCACTTCAAATTGATACTGAACTTTTGTTATGACATTAGGGTCAATCTCAACTATGCATGGCCCCAATCCCAACCCTGGGGCGCCCGCCCACATAGGCCACACCCAGCAAAAAATTCCATTTACTATAATTTTTTCATTTCTACACGGATTCACTTCAAATTGATACTGAACTTCTCTTATGACATTAGGGTCAATCTCAACTATGCATGGCCCCATAACCAACCCTGGGGCCCCGCCCACATAGACCACACCCACCAAAAATTGCCTTTACTATAATTTCTTCATTTCTACACCGATTCACTTCAAATTGATATTGAACTTCTCTTATGACAATACAGTCAATCTCAACTATGCATGGCACAATTACCAACCCTGGGGCGCCCCGCCCACATAGACCACACCCACCCAAAATCGCCTTTTACTATAACTTCTTCATTTCTACACCGATTCACTTCAAATTGATACTGAACCTCTCTTATGACAATACGGTCAATCTCAGCTATGCATGGCCCCATTACCAACCCTGGGGCACACCTAGGTCAAACATTCGGCGTGGGGATACGCGTCGGCCTCTGCCGCGCCATTTCTAGTTAAGTGTTAAAATCGCTTTGTATTTTGATTGATTTTGTGGATGGTATGATACGTTGATGTACAAAATTGGTAGCAGTTTGAAGGAAAAACATCCTTTAAAGCATATATGTAAACATTTTCAATGTGGCACTCTTCCTTTAGTCAAATTTGAGTTCAATGCTTGGGGTCCCACATTTTTCAAAATGAAGCCTCTACATGAACCTTAATTATCCAAATTGTAAAATTTATTATGTATGCTTCAACCTTCATCAATAATGTTCAAATCATGGTTCCCGCTGTCAATCACCATTTGCACCAATGTTGACAAATTATCAAATCTGGCGACTATTGTTTGCAAACGGCGTTTAAAAAAAAAAAAAACACATGTAATTTAATATTTGGACTCATTCCTTCAGTCCCAGAACTCAGATGAGAAAATTTGTAAAATTATCACTGGGCATTTAGTAGTGTTTTTCCCAGTCCATTTTAGCGTGGCGAAAAGCCACGCCGCCCTCCCGGATCGCCACTCTGCCCTTTTCAAAGGCAAATTTCGCCACGTGCGCTTCTTTTCAAAGGCAAATTTCGCAACGCGCCCTTATCGATAACATCTTTATTGCCTTACGATCTAACTTGGTCAGCAAAATCAGCTTCCTTGATTGTCTGTGACGCTCCGACTGTGCTTGATTTACTCGAGAGACGTCAACGTCTAATCGACTACATTTATCGAGTAGATTTAATCTTTAACAGTGCTCGATTTATAGGTAGTCAAACTGACTGCTCCAAAGCTGTGAATTAGTCATGCGTGAATAACCCCGTGTCAGTATCAATCGATAATGCCGGAAGCTATGTTATATCAGGCGCACTTTTCGGTCGGAAATGTGTACTCCTCCACGATAAAATCATTACTTCGGAGATTTTTTATGAAAAACTCGATGTTTTTCTCATGACAATTGTGCATTGCATGCATTATTCAGTTATATCAAAACATACATTTTTACGCATAATTACATTTAAAATCACAAACAAATTTATTCTTTATCGTTTTTGTCTTTAAGATAATTAGATCTAATTATTAAAATAATTACTGAGACGTATACTAATTTAACAAAATGCGAATCGCGTATACGATTTAACATTGCTATGCGCACCTGTCGCTTACATCATTTGACATTTTATCAACATGGCGGACAATATAGAATTAAATTGCGACTGCAAAAATGGCAAATAATGCTGAAACGATCGAATTAACGATGGAGATTATACATTAAGAAGGAATTGATGAAATGTCTGTGATAATCAACGATGCATAAAAATGTTTTAGATAGCAACAACATTATTTATTTATTTGTAATCTACTCGGTGGATGTATGTCACGGAAATGAGTGTTTGCATACATGTATTGTTAGCCATCAATTTACTTGCCATGTTATTTTAAACATCTGTCAAGATTATTGTTAGAAATGGGATAAGACAAACATGGTTTCATTTATATGTTAGTGGATCTGTGTATAATCAGATTCATATGCATATATTGCTTTATTATGTTTGTCATGCTGTACAGTTTATTGAAACAGCATGGAACTTAAATGTACATTGCAAGGTAAATATATTAATATAAATCATAGTAAGTTAAATACATCTATTACCATTAAATGTGCTTGTTTATATGTTAGTTTTCCACAACTGCTTCTGATGCGATTACATGTTTCCCCGTAATTCAGGTATTCTGGGAACGTTTTTGCCCTTTTTTGCCTAATCTGCGCGCTAAAATGCCCTTTTTGAAAGTAATGTGCCATGCCCCTTTGCCCTCCTGGGAAAAACACTATTTAGAGTAACCTGGGCTTGTATCGGACACATGGGTTTTTTCAGACCACGCAAGAAACTCCTAAATACACGTACAAATTGGCTGTTATAGACTCTATTGGTACCGTATATTCGCGGCCATAAGTCTATCTCAGCCATAAGTCCAGGAGTATAATTTGGCTAGAAAAACTTGTTTTTTTTACTAAAAACATAAGTCGGGGGGTAAATTTCCTCAATATCTCGGACATGTTTAAGTGACGTTTTAGTCATGGTTCTGAGGGCTTTTGTACCGGCAGTTGACATTTTTGGGATATTAATAATAAGAATATATTTCAAACGAAACATTAAACGTTTCAATTATTTATTAACATGAAAAATATATTTTTTGTTCAAAATCATAATAACATATCATTCATTATTTTGAACTAAATATATATTTCACAAATCAAAATTATTATCTTATTAAACGTAATAACTTTCAGCGTTTATATTATGAGCAGATATTTTTGTATTCAAATGTTAGTGCTATTGATGTGAAAATTCGGTAAAATCTTGAACACAGAAATTCATTATATGGTCAAAATAATTGTAACTTGCTCTCAAATAAAACAACGCTTTTGCCATTATGCGTGAAACACGTGAATTTACCAACAGTCGCATCGCTCGCTATTCGACTGTTTCGTAAATCACGAGATACCCGAGGAATATTTTCTGCATTCTGGAAAAACGTCTTATCTAATAATACAAAGCAGATAATCGAAAGTAATTGTGCATTTAATATGTCCAATTACACTTTTTAATAATCCAGGGTGAGTGCGTAATATTATTAAAATCAAACAATGAATGAAATCTTCACTCAGATAAGATCTATTTATTTACGAAACAATTATGCATTAATTGTGGGACAGTTGTGAATAAATCAACGAAACCACACCTTCATCCAATCAAAAAATATACCATGTGAAGTTGAACAATAGCGATTGGTTAAAGGCGTATCCAACGATCAAGTAATTATTTTTGAATGGTCAGAAGTAGTTTGTAGCAGAACTGTTGTGCATATCATTAACGGATAACTATTTTAGGCGTGACGCAAGAAAGACAAATGATCAAAAGGATGCCAACACTACACTTTCAGTCTTGGACGTAACCCACTCGACCGTTGACCGAGTCGAATGATTTTTGCATCGGTCGAGTAAAAATTCCTAGCCGGTAGCCCGATCGGTCGAGTGATTTTTTCGTGTCCGAACTTAGTAACAAGTCCGAAATAGCTTACATAGACGCTTATTAAAAACTTCATCGTTTATTTCCGTCAAGCACTCATTGATGAGACGCTTATCAAACAGTGTTGTAAGTCGATCTCGCGAGACAATTTAAATTTAAATCTAAATTTTGTGTTAACAATTAACTGTGAATACAAACAGAATCAAGTGTTAATTTGTTTAATCTTCATTGTTCTATGTTTTTTCAATACAAATATAGTTACAAATGAAACAGAATTATAACTTTAATTCGGGCTAGTTTAAATGGATTCAGGCTAGTGAAATTTCCAAGCTGGTAGCCCGACCAGGCTAGTGCCTAAAAACAATTAATGCCAAGACTGCACTTTACACTTTGATCTTAGTCAAAAGGCCAAGAAGCGATAATTGATGGCATAAAGACACCTGCACCTGTTGACAGTTTGTATTTACACGGATTAACTTTAAATGGGTACAAGAGTCAGCAGTCGATTTTCTATAGTTCTTAGCAGACAACTGACAATGTATCAATAGACAAATTGCTATGTATAATTATCGCCACTTTACTGTAAGTCACAAATGTTTAATATTTTCGAAGTTATTTTTACATGTTTTTATTTGGACTTATTACGAATATTAATTAATTAAAAACCAATGTAAACATGAGTATTTTGTTATCGGCGGACATTTTGGTAAAAGACGAGTCGGGCTTACTGTAAACAGTCATCATTCCTCCGCTTCGGAGATTTATTACTTTAAAAAATAAACGGCACAGGAATGTTTATTTTTAATTTTTATTTAGTACCTCATCCATACGTCGAGTTGACTTTTTAAGTCAATTTTGGGAGCGTTTTTAGGTCGACTTATGGCCGCAAATTTACGGTAGTTGTTTACCTCATAAACAAATACAATATTTGCGATTTGTAAAAGGTTGTTTGATTGGTTTACAATATGTATGTACAATTTTGATTGGAAGAGATGAATTTTCTGGGAGTGGCGTCCCTTCCGTGACCTGTTAAAAAAGGTTGTGGCGCGAAAATCAAAAGGTCACGTTTTAAGACATCTGTTTAGTCGGAATGATGAATTGAATATAAAGTGTGTTTAACTTGTGTTGTGTTTTATTGTTTTTCAAACTGAATTAAATATTGTAATGTAATAGTAAAGAACATTGGACAAATCGTCATAAATATAGAAAAATAAAAGTGTCCCAATATCCCATGGTGTAATTTTATTTAAGTTTCGTCGCCGGGGTTTATCGGACACGTATTCCATATTGATCAACCTGACGTCTACGAAAAGTTTTTCTGTTCTGCATGTTTTATCGGAAGGGTCGTCCTCCCACTCTCCTACACTCTCTACTTTCTTGGGTACTCAGTAGCAGCTATTAATTTCAATACATGAATATACTTTTTGCCGTCTGAAATTTTCATATATTTCATAATTTATGCTCTAGCCCCGACCCTCCTCGCTTGCAATCCGATCTCATATCCTCAAGCCAAAATATATATTTCATAAAAGACATTCAATTTAGCATTTATCCATGTCTGAACGAAACTGAACGTTGTTTTGTCAGTAAAAAATGTGTCCTGTTTGATCAACCCCTTGAAGAAACTGTCATACGATAAACCCTTTTTTGATGTCCTATACAAGCCATGAAGTGTCCGATCCACCCCTAGTGCACCGACACATATTTAAACGTAAATTGTTTGTTTAACGTCTTGGTTATTATCGGACAAGTTATTGTACTTTCTCTGACAATAATGGTTTAACGATAAAAACAAATGCTATTCGAAATAATTGTGACGTCACTACAAAACAACAGTGTTTTTTTTCACCATTTTGGGAAAGGGGCCAGGTCCCTTTTGGATTGGGAAAATTTGCAGCGTTTTGACTAAAATTGGAAAATTAGTGTTGTTGTTGTTTTGCAAACAAGTGCTTCAAAATTGAGGATACAAGTGTGTCCAGTATTATATTTACTAAGGTTGATCATATATGGATGAGAGTTGAATAAAATATTGAGATCTAAAAAAAAAAAAATCTTTTTTTTGGAAACCTTCCATTGGGAATTTTTAGCTCCCATTTGGGAAAAATATATACTTTTTTCCATTGGAAATGGGTCCAGTTACCGGACCCGATTTTGAATGAAAAAAACACTGAACACGAAAATGTTCCTATGGGTGTCCGATACAAGCCCAGGTTACTCTAATAAATTGATTCATCTGTGACGTTGATGTATGTGTATCTGTGTTATTACACCTGTAAATAATTAGAAGGCTGAACTTCTTTTTAAAAAATCTGTAATACTTTTCATTTAGACTCGCAATTGTATATTGTAACCTGCATAAATCTTTCTGCTTTATGAGTGTCATAGTTAATTAATCACATATAGTAGAGCTTTATATGATTTCTCCATTATTTTAATAAGAACGTTTTGATTAAAAAATAATGAGTTACACAACAATTTATTGCCTGTATTTATGACCATATAGACTAAGAGTTGCATTTGCACATGTTAATCGTTAAAAAAACTTAATGTTAAATCCCTTTTGTCAAAACATTGCATTCTATCCAATAGGTCCGTAGACCTATAAGGTGTGTTTTCACATCAACATTAAATGCTGTTTTGTCTGGTTTTTCTGTTTAATCAGAATAACATTGCAATATCAGTTTCAATAATGATTAATATGAAAGACCATAAAGTTATTAAAGATACATAGTGTTAGATTTGAAATGTAGAGGAAACATCAATTCCAAATAACAAAGTTTTAATACACAAATCTATGCACCCACAATGTCCATGTTGTAAGATGACGTGACATTGTAAATGCATAGCACAAATTTGGCACCTTTTTATTGGAACAATTAAATGATCAACACCAAATACATTAGGCCTGTGTTCTGCTAGAATTTATAAATGTTGTGCTAACATTAAAACTCAGAAGTGTGTTTCGGATTACAAATTTAATTATGCACATTTGAAATATTAACAAAACACGGAATACACACCAACACCACTACTATTTCAGATTTTAATACAAAGGATGCTGACCTTTGATAATCTCTAAAAATGTATTAGATTTTGATTACATTTGCTTTCTGGAGCACAAGTATTAAATTTAGTAATGTAATTTATTTGCAAAATATTTGTGATAGCTTGATTTGTTTATTCAATTTGATTATTCAATATTAAAATGTATTTTCTATTTAAGGCTAAAGAAATAGAATATTACCACATCATGTTACAGTTAATATGAAGAAAACAGATCAATGGATATTAGCTAACTGAATACACAATTGAAACATTAAAGGTGACTCTTAAGAATCGAGATTCTAGAGGGTTTGTGAGCCTATAAATTGGTCAATCATGTTGCGGAGACGAAAAGATAAGAAGAACTATGATCCCATGGATAGCGGCTCCCAGTCAGGTTCCTCATTTACCAGGATGAGTTTTCAAGTGAGTGTGTATGGGCCTGATAGGGAATGCATGAAGATTGATGTCAATCCATCTGACACATATGAAGAAGTATGCGAAGCAGTTGCGGAAAGGTTAGAAATCCCACCTGCTATGTTTCACTGCTGTGGGCTTTGTGTCTTGGATGTGGAACAGAAACGATTCCTTTGGTTGCCTCCAACAAAAAATGTCATTCATTCACGCAACGATGTGTATTTTCGAATTAGATTCCTTCCACATGAAGATAACATTGATGTTTTGGAAAGAAAATATTCACCATGCTTTCAGTATTTGTTCTACCAGCTAAAATGGGATTTTTTGCATGAATGTTTAAGTTACTACACAGACCCCGACAAAGCTAGTGAAGCCAGAGGGGCAGGTACTTTTTTGTTGGCGATGAGTGTCAGAATCTCGGCAAAGGAAAACAATCAAGAAGAAAACTGCAAAGAGTTCTTAGAACAAAATGATCTTAAAATGTTTTTACCTAAATGTGTTCTGAAAAGTTTTGTTGATAGAATGATGGTAAAGTCTCCCCTCATAGAAAAGGCAAATGAGTTGCTAAAAGACAAACACCCTGCAGATTTGTTTAAGAAGTATTTTGTTAAAGGTATTTTGTCAAAAAGTATCAATTACTACAGCATAGAAGAATACAGATGCTGGAATGTTGAATACAAGGAAACGAAAGAAAGTGACACCTCTGGAAAAACGCAAACACTGTTTGTTCCCCAGCTTCAAAACTCAGACAAAGAAGATGTTCTACTTAAAACAGAGATAAAAGGAATTTATTCACAGATTTCTTCAGAGAGTTTAAGTAATTCAGGGACAATGGTAATTTTTGTAGTTTTATATTGGTAATTTTTGTAGTTTTATATTGTTGTTTGTTCAAAACATTGGAACTTTTATTGACTAAATTTGTTTATCACCTTTTACAGTTCATTTCAATGAAGTTTTTGTTATCCTACTTATTCTTTGTTACACTTTTAGCTCACCTGAGCACAACGTGCTCATGGAGAGCTTTTGTGATCGCTTTTGTCCGTCGTGCGTCGTCCGTCGTCAACATTTTGCCTTGTGAACACTCTAGAGGCCACATTTATTGTCTGATCTTCATGAAATTTGGTCAGAACATTTGTCCTATTGATACCTCGACTGAGTTTGATACTGGGTCATGCTGGGTCAAAAACTAGGTCAAAAAAAAGAAAAACCTTGTGAACACTGTAGAAGTCACATTTGATGCCCAATCTTCATGTAACTTTGTCAAAATGTTTGTCTAAATGATATGTTGGTTGAGTTCAAAAATGGTTACGGTCCGTTGAAAAACATGGCCACCAGGGGGCGGGGCAGTATTCCTTATATGGCTATAGAGAAACCTTGTGAACACTCTAGAAGTCACAATTTTTTGGTCAAAACATTGGTTTTATTGATATCTCGGACGAGTTAGAAAATGGTCCAGATCGGTGAAAAAACATGGCCGCCAGGGGGCGGGGCAGTTTTCCTTATATGGCTGTATATGGCTATAGTAAAATCTTGTGAACACTCTAGAGGCCACATTTATTGTCTGATCTTCATGAAACTTGGTCAGAAGATTCACCCCAATAATATCTTGGACGAGTTCAAAAATGATGCTGGTTGGTTGAAAAACATGGCTGCCAGGGGGCAGGGCATTTTTCCTTATATGGCTATAGTAAAACCTTGTTAACACTCAAGAGGCCACATTTATTTTCCAATCTTCATAAAACTTGGTCAGAAGATTTGTCCTAATGATATCTTGGATGAGTTCGAAAATGGTTTCGGTTGCTTAAAAAACATGGCCACCAGGGGGCAGGGCATTTTTCCTAATATGGCTATATATCATGCTTTAGTAAAACCTTGTTAACACTCTAGAGGCCACATTTATTGTCCGATCATCATGAAACTTGGTCAGATGATTTGTCCCAATGATATCTTAGATGAGTTAGAAAATGGTTCCGGTTGGTGGAAAAACATGGCCGCCAAGGGGGCGTGGCATTTTTCCTTATATAGCTTTAGTTAAACCTTGTTAACACTCTAGAAGCCATATTTATTGTACGATCATCATGAAACTTTGTCAGAAGATTTGTCCCACTGATATTTTGGACAAGTTCGAAAGTGGTTCCAGTTGCTTGAAAAACATGGCCACCAGTGGGCGGGGCAGTATTCCGTATATGGACTAATGAATCTTCATGAAACTTTGTCAGTATACAGTGTTATAGATAATTTTTGACCCATGGGGGTAAATGCCCCCATTTTTTAAAGGATGGGGGTAAATGGTCAAATTTTGCCTTGCTTGAAGGGTAATTTGCTAAAAGTGAAACAAGAATATAGTTGCGGTACAGACACACTACTTGAATCATGTTAAACACAATAAATCATTAACTATGTGTATTCCTTCAAAGTAGTAGGTTTCCTAAAGTGTTTTTTGTTTTTTAACTGCCTTGTTTATAGGCTTCCACCACCGTGAGCCATGGAAAACTTTTTTGCCAACTTTCAACAGTTGTTTTATTAGCGTTTAAGTGTGTCCTTTTTGATTTGAAAACAGAGTAAATTAAATCATTCAGTATTGGCAATACAATGTTTTTACTCAATAAAACTTTTGCCTTAAAAAAGGAATCAATTTTACGTTGCGAAGTAATTTGGTTTGGCTTCGAAGAAGCCATGCTGACCTTTTCATGTAATTCAATAAACACATAAGCGCTTGACTGTCTGTTAAAAAAATCAATACTAAATTTACAATGCGTCTAGATGAAACAGAGTATACATACCGACTGGCTAACTATTTCTTCAATCCAGTGCACAAATTAGCTCTTTTTTATGATAACCAGTCTCATGTTTTGGGGAAAAACAATCAGCTGTTTATATTTTTTGTTTACGCTATACATGTTTGCAGAGAATTTACATCATTTGCGTAAGTCCAGATTGGCTTGCTTAAATGTAAGCATGGAAATAATAAATTGAGCATATCTTGATATTTCTAGTGCGTATATTACGCTGATACGCAGCTTATCTAGAACGCTGAGTATATTTGTTTAAATGATATCTTGGATGTGCATGAAAATGGTTCTGGTCTGTTGAAAAACGTGGCTGCCAGGGTGTTCACTAGTCATGAAAGTTGGTAAGAACATATTGTTCTAATGACATCTTGGGCTGCACAGAACAGGTCAGTTCCTTTGAATCTCAGGTGAGCGACTTTGGGCCTTTCAGGCCCTCTTGTTTCAGAGAAATCTCTTTTTGAAATCTTTAAAACATACATTTATGTATTCGCAATATAATGTGCATGTATTTACATTATACTAAGGTATAGAAAGACCAATATTTAAATATGTTAACTCCAGGAAAATACTTCTCAAGACATTTTACCAGTACATCTTTGTTTAACGTCGTCATATAATCATCGTAGATTGACATTTTTAAGTATTCAAGATGATATTCTAAATGGCTTGAGTCATATATTTAACCAGGTTTTCCGAAGGAAAAAACTGGTTATTAGATTGGCGATTGCGGGCGGGCTGGCTGGCGGGCTGGCTGGCTGGCTGGCTGGCTGGCGGGCTGGCGGAATAAGCTTGTCCGGGCCATAACTATGTCGTTCATTGTCAGATTTTAAAATCATTTGGCACATTTGTTCACCATCATTGGACGGTGTGTCGCGCGAAATAATTACGTCGATATCTCCAAGGTCAAGGTCACACTTTGAGTTCAAAGGTCAAAAATGGCCATAAATGAGCTTGTCCGAGCCATAACTATGTCGTTCATCGTCAGATTTTAAAATCATTTGGCACATTTGTTCACCATCATTGGACGGTGTGTCGCGCGAAATAATTACGTCGATATCTCCAAGGTCAAGGTCACACTTTGAGTTCAAAGGTCAAAAATGGCCATAAATGAGCTTGTCCTGGCCATAACTATGTCATTCATTGTGAGATTTTAAAATCATTTGGCACATTTGTTCACCATCATGGGACGGTGTGTCCCACGAAAGAATCACGTCAATATCTCCAATGTCAAGGTCGCCACGACTAAAAATAGATTTAAAAAAAAAAAAACTTACAAAGGGGGTTAATTTTTTTTGGTCATTTCAAAAGTTCAGTTTGAGTTTTCTCCCTTTATCAGATTTTTTTTTTCACAATGAAAACCTGGTTTTGTGACAATTTTGTCCCTTGTTTAGAATTTTAAATCCATTTCTCAAAGTATCAGACAAAATTGAAGCTTATATAAAATCAAAATTGATGTCTGAAAACATAAAAGTTACATTCATGAAATAAATAAGGTGTATCTCTATGTTCCATATTTCAGAAGAATTCGTGCAAAATTGAGTCCATTCATAAAGTCGAGAATGAAGTATTTTACCAGGATGGCAAAGAATGGCATAAAGTCAGAATTTTAGCCCAGGGCTTTTCACAGGTAACAGATTTGTATTTTATCTGGTTAAACATGAATATTGAAGCTGCACAAAGTGCTAGACAATTAACCATTGGGTATTGAAGACTTTTTTAATTGGGGCATATTTCTTTATTACTCCTTTACTCATGCTGTTCAGATTTATTGCGCTTCGTTAGAGTTCATTACTCATCTTGTGCAGTGCACATTTTGCCATTATTCTCTATAAATTGTCATTGCAGCGTAATTTGGGTCATTATTCCTTTGTTCACAAATTGGTATACATGTATCTATAAACGTTACTCAGCAGCTGACCAATATCTGCAGACTTGCTAGAACATGTGTGTGTATTTTTAAGCTTATAAGGTCATTCATTGCCTGGGATTGCAATTCGTGAAGACCCGAAATGTTTCTCAGTACTTCTTTCTAATAAACTTATCATTCTCAAGAAAGCTGGGATGAATTTTGAATTATAACTTAAACTTCCTGCCCTTTACATGTGTACTTCGTGTTGCAAATTTGTCACTAACTTGTCTGCCTATCAACACAAAACTTTATGGATATCTTGGTTATACTATGTAGAAGTGCAAGATGTAGTTTTTGTGTATGCTGCAATATTAATTGCAGAATAATGTGGGCTTGAACGAAGGGAAGTTGTTGATACTAACATTATTTTTATGCCCCCATTTCGAAGAAAAGGGGGTATATAGTTTTCGCACTGTCGGTCGGTCGGTCAGTCGGTCACACTTCGTGTCCGCTCTCTAATTCAAATAGTTTTCATCCGATCTTTACCAAACTTGGTCAGAAGTTGTATCCAGACAATATCTAGGTCAAGTTCGAATATGGGTCATGCCGGGTCAAAAACTAGGTCACGGGGTCACTTAGTGCATTTCAAGGATTTAGCATGGTGTCCGCTCTCTAATTGAAGTAGTTTTCATCTGATCATTACTAAACTTAATCAGAAGTTGTATCAAGACATAATCTAGGTCAAGTTCGAATATGGGTCATGCCATGTCAAAAACTAGGTCACTGGGTCACTTAGTGCATTTCAAGGATTTAGCATGGTGTCCGCTCTCTAATTGAAGTAGTTTTCATCTGATCTTTACTAAACTTGGTAAGAAGTTGTATCAAGACAATATCTAGGTCAAGTTCGAATATGGGTCATGCCGGGTCAAAAACTAGGTCACGGGGTCAATTAGTGCATTTCAAGGATTAAGCATGTTGTCCGCTCTCTAGTTTATGTGGCTTTCTGATTTATTTTGATATTCTAAGACATTTTTATGCCCCCAAAGGAGGGCATATAGTGATCGGACTGTCCGTTCGTCTGTCCGTCCGTCTGTCCTTCACACTTTGCGTTTAGATTTCGAAAAATGCTCATAACTTCTATGTCGCTTCTGATAGCAATTTCATATTTGGCATGCATGTGTATATGGACAAGTTCTATACATACGCACACAAATTTTGACCCCTGTGACCTTGACCTTGAACTTAGGGTCCGTGTTTAGGTTCGAAATCTGCGTTTAGGATTTGAAAAAAAGCTAATAACTTCTACCAAGCGTTTACACAGTTATACTTTTATGTAGTGACAAAGTTACAGTAGGGGGCATCCGTGTCCTGTGGACACATTTCTTGTTTATGTGATCTTTGTGTTGAAAACAAGGCTCTTATATGTCTGCATATCAACATGAAACTTTATGGATATGTTGTTTGTACTATGCACAAGTTTAAAATGTTATGTTTTTGTTTGTCACAATATTCTTAGCAGAATTGTTTTCCCTTGAACTTTGGCAAATTTTTACTACCTAGTTAATTGGACTTGTGTATGTAACTTCGTATTGTGACCTGGTTTCTCATTCATCTGCTTATCACCATGACACTTTATAAATATTGTTAATACAATTTAGGAGTGCAAGGCTTTATTTTCTCCCATGTGGTAATTTTCTTTTCTGAGTTATGTGTGCTTGTACATGTACTTAATCAAATGTTGGATCTAAGATAAAACACTAGATCTTATTATGGTTCAACATGTGTACTACATGTCATGACATTTAAATTTGCAGAGGTGTTTCATTCAAATTTTTAAAATATAAATAATTGTACATATGTACATGTGTTGCGAACTTGTAGCACTGTATTCTTCCCATAAAAAAGAAGCTTTATACTTATAGGTATGTTGTTCGTACTATGTAGACGTGCAAGATGTAATTTGTATTTATGTTGGGATTTCCTTTGAAGAGTTATGTTCCCTGGAACTAAGGCAATTTACTTTAGTGATGGTCACTTTTCACTTACATATGACTTTTTTTTTTAAACATGATTTTTAGCTTGGCTGTTTTCGGAGAAAATCGGAGGTATTGTCATAGCTACCTCGTCCTCTGCCGTCTGGCACCCGGCGTCTGCCGTCCCCGTCATTCTAAAACCTTAAAATTGGCTCTAAAATCAAAGTATTTCCACCTACAACATTGAAACTTCATATGTACATGTAGCTGCACATTGATGAGTTCTACATGCCACACCAATTTTTGGGTTACTAGGTCAAATTTCAAGGTCACTGTGACCTCTAATATTCTTCTGACAAACTTTCATTTATTCAAAACTGCACCCACGGCCGAGCGTTGGCACCCGCTACATGTATGCGGTGCTCTTGTTTCAACTTACTTCGTTTGACAACATGCAATGTCTTAAGGTATATTTTCTATTCTATGGCAATCTCCTGCTACATAAGGCAAACACATTTGCATAATTCCCATTTCTAAAGCTGCTAAGTTTATTAAAAATTGTAAATATACATTCTATATATATATATATAATATAAGTTTGATTTTTCAGTTGTTATAGTGCAATATACAAAAAGTTAGTTGAAAGACACAGTACACAAAAGTACACTGTCCATTTATTTCAATTTACAGAACTACCCTATTAGAATACAGAAGTTCTTTATTATCCTAATATTTGGTTTGTTTTCTCCAGGAAGTATGCTTTAAAGACAAGATGGAGATGTATTCATTCCTGACAGCTGTTGAGAAGTGCTACTGTCTATTTGTTGACTTCTATGGAAGTAGATGTCATGATGTACGCTCACCAACAACTTCTGCGTTACACCAACTTAGAGTGCATGGACCTGTTTCGTATGTACAATCGTAGCAATACCAGTTTATGATTGCACTCTGTTGGGAGACATAGTATCTAAAATTTTACAATATCTCAACAATTACCCGTACTGATAAGATTTACTTTTTGATTATTGAACAGGTTTTCAACTCAGTTGAAAATCCAGGTTATAACATTGCAGTATGAGGGATGATGTGGGCACTGATTGGGGTCTGTGATCATTCAGATAGGTTTCTGGTTGCTTAGACAGTGTATGATGAAACTTTGGGAAAAGATTCAAATAACCAAAAAGTGGCTGAATATTTGAATCTGAAATTCTGATTTGAATATTTGATTCATATCAAAAGAATCTTCTAAATAAATCTTCCAAGAGCAAAGTCACATTTTTGGTTTAGTGCAGATGAATTTCTGTATCAGTTATTGTTTGGATAACAGCCACCATCAATTAACTTTTGTCTTAAGTAGTTTATCTGTAAGTTTGCCACTGTGTTAATAAATGGTCAAACATAATTGACATGTTATTCACAATTAAAACTTCCCCCCCCATAAGAAGCGAAGTGAAAATGGCTTTTGCAATCTGCATAAAACCAGATCAGCCTGCGAGTAACTCGCAGTCTGTTCAGGTTTTATGCTGTTTGCTGCTCATCAGTATCAAAGGGTTTGAGAAGAAGCCTTTAAAACATGAATCTTGTAAAAAAGGTCTTTAATTAAATTTAGCTTTCTTTGGGACCACAAAAGCGTAAAAATACCTATCTAAATGGCAAAGGTTTTAGACTACAGAGGCAAACCAACTTGCGATACCTTCAAACGGTCCACTTTTCTCAGAAAGTATCAATGCTATTGCATTCAAACATGGTACACTTACTAACTATCATGAGGGGACTGGGCAGGCAATGTTAGATAACTCTGGCGTGCATTTTGACAGAATTATGTGCCCTTTTTATACTTAGAAAATTGAAAATGTTGGTTAAGTTTTGCGTTTAGGTCCACTTTTCTCACAAAGTATCAATGCTATGGCATTCAAACTTGGTACACTTACTAACTATCATGAGGGGACTGGGCAGGCAAAGTTAGATAACTCTGGCGTGCATTTTGACAGAATTATGTGCCCTTTTTATACTTTTGTGTTTTGTGTTTAGGTCCACTTTATTCCTACAGTATCAAAGCTATTGCTTTCATACTTGCAACACTTATTAACTATCATAAGGGGACTGTGCAGGCAAAGTAATGTAACTCTGACTGGCATTTTGACAGAATTATGTGCCCTTTTCATACTTAGAAAATTGAAAATTTTTGTGTTTTGGTCCATTTTACCCCTAAAGTATCATAGACATTGCTTTCATACTTGGAACACTCGCAAACTATCATAAGGGTACAGTATAAGGACATGTTGCATAACTCAGGTTGTCATTTTTACGGGATTATGGCCCTTTTTTGACTTAGTAACTTTGAATATATGGTTAAATTTTGTGTTTCGATCCACTTTACTTCTTAAGTATCAAGGCTATTGCTTTCAAACTTCAAATACTTTCATGCTATCATGAGCTTACTGTACCTGGCAAGTTGAATTTTACCTTGACCTTTGAATGACCTTGACTCTCAAGGTCAAATTATTAAATTTTGCTAAAATTGCCATAACTTCTTTATTTATGATTAGATTTGATTGATACTTTGACAAAACTACTCTTACCTGACATACCACAATAGACTCCACCCAAACCATTCCCTGTGCCCTCCCCCCTCCCCTCTCCACCCCCCTCCCCCCCTTTTTTTTTTTTTTTTTAAGATCAACTCACAAATGACCACCACACCCTCACACTATACCCCCCCCCCACCCCACCCCATTTTTTTTTAAACCGTTAAAAAACACAAATATTTATTTTATTATTTTATGTTTGAAATACAGTCCAACCATCGCACCCAATAATCCCCCCCACCCCTCCCACCCCTCCCCCCACCCTAATCCCCTTCCCCCTAATTTTTTTTTTTTTTTTTTAAGATCATCTCACAAATTACCACCACACCCTCACACTTTACCCCCCCCCCACCCCCACCCCCAAATTTTATTTTTGTATTTTCGTTTGAAACGGTTAAAAAAACTCAAATATTTATTATTTTATGTTTGAAATACCGTCCAACCATCGCACCCAAAAATCCCCCCCACTCCCCCCCCACCCCCCCCACCCCCCCCCACCCCCCCCGAATTTTTATTTTTTTAATATTTTTTTTCCGCATTTTTGGAAGATAATGTAATAAATTCCACACACCCACACTATACACCCCTTCACTCCGCCCCTCCCTCCTTTTTGATTGAAAATGAGAGTTCCTTCACCTTTAAAAAGAAAATAGATGAGCGGTCTGCACCCGCAAGGCGGTGCTCTTGTTTAAATCCCTGATTATCTACTGAGACTTAAGGTTCTCAAAAATAAGTAAACTTATTAAATAATTTTGCAAGAAGCATCACAGTTATCATTTAACTTTATTGTTCATTAAGTTTTTGTGTTAAAATGACAGACTGCTTTCTGATTCATGGTTTTATCATTACATGTATGTTGATTTCAGCCTAATGTTTCTGAAATATGTGAGTGTCCAAAGAAATACCAGGTATTTTAAATATAGTTAGCATGATGTTTTTTTTATAGACAAGATTTTTTGAAGAAGAAACTGGAGAATTATCTAGATTGTGGGCAGATGTATGCAATGAGGATGAGCTTGGACAAGTACGGTTGCTATGATGTGTTTTACCTGAAAAATCAAGGGGATAAGCTGTATGTTTGCTCATCTGGCAAGGTATTTAACTTGAATGTTAATTATGTTGAATAAAAGTTTGATGAATATTGTCTTACCTTCATGAATCTTTTTACAAAAAAATTAAGGTTTACCATGGAAACAAGAAATGTCCAGTGTTAAAAGTAATTCTTAATTGGTATTCTTAAAATTAAAAAGGCAGTACAAGAGGAATTTTTTTTAAATTAAACAACATTAATAGAGTTGGAAGAAAGAGGCATGTTTAACAAATTCTAAATGAAATGCATGATCATTTCAATTAAAATCAAAATTAAAATTTTGGTCATGACATTTAAATTTTCCTTTTTTTAGCTCACCTGAGCACAATGTGCTCATGGTGAGCTTTTGTTATCGACTTTTGTCCGTCATCCGTTGTGCGTTGTGCAGCGTCAACATTTGCCTTATTAATACTCTAGAGGCCACATTTATTGTCCAATCTTCATGAAATTTGGTCAGAAGATTGGTCTCAATGATATCTTGTTTTTTTCATTCATTTGTGTATGATTGTTTACCGGTATTTGCCAATTAATGCCTGTGTATTGGCACAACATTATCACACACCTTTTTCAGAACGATAAATTAATGTATTCACAGGACCCAAGTTTTTCTGAATTTAAATAGCAAATACTCCATAAATTATCATTTAAATGTTTTGTTTGTGGAAAAAATACTGAAATTTACAATGCTACAGTATTTTTAGGTTAAAAAAGCAACAACCTTTTAATATTAGTACTGAAAGGCAACAGTGAAATTGTGAAAAAAGTTTATGATAAACTTAACACCCCTGAAAACATTGTCATTGCTAAATGCCAAAGGTAGTTTATTTTAAGAATGCACATAAAATGCAGAAAATTGTGCAAATTTATGTTACTTTCTATAGTGTGAGTTAAGATGTGCAAATCATTTTATTTTAATTGCTTAATCAAAACAGCTGTTTAACGTTCAATTCTCACAAAGTCTTTAGCCGGTACTAGTATATAGTTAAGATGTGCAAATCATTTTATTTTAATTGCTTAATCAAAACAGCTGTTTAACGTTCAATTCTCACAAAGTCTTTAGCCAGTACTAGTATATGTTCAACAATTGCAGTGAGTTTGCATTCCCTAAATTAAAAAAACATTTGTAATTGGCATTCAATATTCCTGCTGCATCAATTATCTCAACAATTAGAGATCAAAATTGATCTATAACAGTTACACTGAAAAATAATGATTACAAGTAATATCATGTATTCAGATGCGTAAGAATGTAATAACGTGAGTGAATTTTTACTAAAATTAAACAAATTTGTGATAAAATTGAAATACTCCGTTATTTGGAAGTCGTCGGGACCGTTAAAAAAACTTCGGATTAACGATAATTCAAAATATACATTTGACAGAAGACTTCTTTAATTCTGTAAAATAAAATGTGGAATTTGCATGGTTTGGTAACACGCTACTAGTAATAATTGTTTTACTTAAAAACTTAAACTAGTCAGATAGCAATAGATTTCTACTTGTGCTCTAGAACACCGGACAGGAACATTGACTTTATGTCATCTTTTTGTTTGAGCCATGTTGACAGTGTGTTTGCTGGAGCACCAAATTCATCTGCTATTTGTTTCATAGACTTCGCTCCCATCTCGACTTCCATGATAGCCTCGTATTTCTCTTGGTATGATTTGGAATTTTGATGCCTCTTGACCCCCTTTTTATTTACTGCAGATCTGGATATCTTCCTGGGTTGGGTATCGGGCCCTTCTCCAGATTGCTCGACATTTGGGTGGGAAAATAGTAACATGGTTGACTTGTTTGTATCAGGCATTTTGTAATGAGTTTTGTTAAAAAGGTAGAGTTTATATATGATGCATTTCATTTGACCACATTTACTCAGAACTAACGTGACCCGTTTGTTTGTTACTAAAGAATGCAAAACTACTTAAATAGTAATTATCGGCATTTGATGACATAAAATTAACACACTGAGCGCAGACGACAAAGTTGTGAAATTAAGCCCAGTGTTTTGCAGTTTTGACTTCGGATTAAAGATTGATAATTAGGTGCGAATTATAGTGTTCGGACCGACACAAGCACTTCGAATTAACAATATCTTCTGTTTAACAAATTTGGAATAACAATGAAATTTTACATTCAACAACGAAGAACCAAAATCGGGACCCGAAAAATAAGGGTGACTTCGGATTATCGGTGTTGGAAATAGCGGTGTTTAAGTGTACTTATTTAATTAAGCTAAGGAAAATGTATACAGGTTTATGCTGAATCATTCAAATGTATCATGCTCCATGTAAGTCAATATGGTTAAGTATTATTTCTGTGATGTTATGCAATTGTTTTTTTAGGTTGTTCAGAATATAGATGGCTACACGATCAAAGACTCCAATATTGCAGCTGTGGCTGATTTAAAAACATTACTAATGCAGTATGTCAGCTCTCTTAAATCTATTCCAAACAAATGCACACGGATTAAACCAGAACAGTTTGAAGGTATTAGTCTTTAGCGTGTTTTTATGCCCCCTTTCGAAGAAAAGTGGGTATATAGTTTTCCACTGTCCGTCTGTCTGTCAGTCAGTCATACTTTTCGTGTCCACTCTCTAATTCAAATAGTTTTCATCCGATATTTACAAAACTTGGTCAGAAATTGTATCTAGACAATATCTAGGTCAAGTTCGAATATGGGTCATGCCAGGTCAAAAACTAGGTAACGGGGTCGAAAAAACAAATCCAAGGGAAGTAATAAGCTTTAAATGGACATAATTATCTGACCTGCCAAATTATATATTTTTGTTAAATAAATCGAAGCGTCGCAGTAGGCGGCATTGTGTTTCTGACAAACACATCATGGCATAAGGTCAAGGTCAAGGTCATCCTTCAAGGTTTAAGGTCAAAAATACAAATCCAAGGGAAGTAATAAGCTTTAAAGGGAAATAATTATTCAATATTGAACATAGCAACTTGATATTTGGCATGCATGTGTATCTCATGGAGCTGCACATTTTGAGTGGTGAATCTACAGTCACGGAAGTGGCTTTTAATTATTTGCTTCTTAAAATAGAGATTTGTTAGAGACAATTATTTTCAAGGGAAGTAATTTATATAATTATAAATCTCAGATTATATATTTCCTTACCAATAATTTAAGTTCTTTTCACAGTTACTGTACAGATTTTTTATTTTAATTATTTATAACTAAAATGATTGATTTGTCAAAGTTTTTTTTTAAATGATATAACCATTATTTCTTTCCTGTACTAATTTGTGACTGGTAGGGTTCACTACATACCTATGGACATATACAGACTACAGACCCCCCCCCCCCCCCCCCCCGTTTGGATTTGACAGAATCAAAGGGGAGTAATAAGCTTTAAAGGGAGATGATTTCTATACCTGCCAAATGATAAATAGAAATGTTATTTCAAAGCGGCGCAGTAGGGGGCATTGTGTTTCTGACGAACACATCTCTTGTTTATATAAATTATGATTGGTTATCAGTCAATGTTCATGTATTTACAATGACCTTTAATACTATTGTATATATAATAATTTATTATGCACCTGATTCCAAACACTTTTTGCTAAGGAGGGATTATTGTAGTTGCACTGTGAGTGTGTTTGTAAATGGGCAGGTTTTGGGTGGTCTCATATTATAGACAAAGGTAAATAACACTAATTTTTGTTCTATGACTGTAAATTGTTAATAGGAATCAAATATTATTTGCTTATATTTTACCTGTGATGACAATAGGATGTGTCATTTACAAAATTATTTTCCTAGGAAAAGTTCAAGGTCACAATACATGATCAGAGGTCATGACTTTTCACAACTGCTTTTTAATTTTCAAGGTTAACTTTTGTACATTGTTTATACTGTTGATTGATAACTAATTTAGTAAGCGCCTTCCTCTCTTCCCCCCCCCCCCTTCAAATATATATTTTGAGGGGATATGTCACATCCTGTGGCACACTTTGTTAAAAGTATGTCATCAGATAATATATTTTTACAAATAAGATTTCCTATTTATTCAGAGAATTATATCCAACTTCTGTCTAAGCATTAAATTTCTGTGACAGGCAGAAGTCATTTTGATTTCTGAGTAGCTTGGATATAAGACAGTTTTATGTGTAATGTTGTAGGGTGTGACGAGATAAAGAAATATCTGTTGGACAAGGTGCAGCTTCAGAGCAGTGAGGCTATTGAAGATGATGAGCAGGCTCGTAGGCGACTAGAGAATGCCCCCAAAGTGTACATGAAGAGCCAGGTTGTTCATTCAGACGAGATAGGTCAGTTAGCAAGCTTTTATATGCTTTAGTCCCAATCTTTTCCATGTAAGAAAGTTATTATGTGTTAACATGTTTTTGACATCCAGTGCGGTCTTTTCCAAATTAATTTGTCACCATCCTGCATCAAAGTTGACATGGTATATTCACCCCAGGAAATCCAATACCTTGTGAGTCGTGTAATACCATAGGGGACAGTGCTGTGTATTTTGGCATGAACTTACATAGGGTAAGTAAATTGGAAAAAAATTAAAGTCCAATTTGAAACAACTGTGTATTAACATTGATAACAATGGTATTGGCCTACATGTAGAAAAAATCCTGACAAATTTTCTTCAAAAATGAGCAAAATATGCCTCCTTGAAGTAAAAGATTGGGCAAAATGGGCCATGTTCAGGCATTTAGGGGAGAAAAAATGCTTTAATTTGCAAGTCACTACAATAATTAAAGGATTTATACAAACTTTCACATGTCTGCCATAACCTTTCAGCCGGGTTTCTCCAGAAAACTATTTATTGTGGAGAAATTTGCGTTTTTAATGATCATGTTGGGAAAACATGGATACCATATGGGGAAGACCAGGAAACCTTATGTGGGCAGTGACTTTATAATTCTTTTTCGCGACAAAAAACCTAATTTTCAGCCATTTTTTTGCAATTTCTTTGCTTTGTAGAGGCCAAAAGTAAGTGTATGTGGGCACATATGCATACAAATGTACTTTTAATGCCTTATATATTATCAATAGTGCCTTTTCAACATTCTCGAGTTTTATTTTCTTTTTACCAACACTGTTTTGGAAAATATAAAGAAAGACTTGACTGCTTTGTCACATAAATTAATTGGTTAGGTACATGAAATGATGTCTTAATAAGTGTATATGGGGGTTGTATGTATTATATTTATGTGGCGTGTTCTGAGACTTTTGGTACTAATTCGTCGTCATAATGAGAAAAACTCATTTGAAATGACGTCGCTAAACTTGCGCTTAATTGTGTTTAGATTGCCTAATGTTTTCTGTGATTTTACTGTTTAGCGTATTTAAGTAACATAAAAATTGGCACAGACTGGCCATGGAAGGAATTGTCTATCAAACAAATAGTTGATTTTGACCTTTTAATTTCAATGAGCTGACTTGTTACTCCATTTGAACAAATTTGGCCATTGCTTGTTTATAACCACAAACAAGACTTCATCACATGACATTGATACCGATTTTAGCTTGATGCTATTAATATTATTTGGATTAAACTTGTCTGTGAGCAAGGAAAGTGTTATTCTTTTAATGTTTGTTGTGGTATAATAATGTGGAGGGGGGGGGGGGCAACACTAGCATTGGGATACAATGTTATCTTATTTTTTCAAAATTACTTACCCTATGTAAGTTCATGCCAAAATACACAGCACTGTCCCCTATGGTATTACACGACACACAAGGTATCGGGTTTCCTGGGGTGATATTGGTTTGCTCATATTTGGGGACTGTTGGTATCTTGGTAGACAGAGTTACATGTTCTTTTCTCTTCTGTGATATATATGCTATGTTTTGTACTCAATTCAAAATTGTAAATGTTGAATATATAAAATTGGCCTTTATGGTCTCTGAACTATATAAATTTACATGTGTTACTATTTCCTGTATCCACGGTTTTCATCCAATATTGATAATTTTTAGTAAGTTTTCACCACAGAAATGTGTTGCAACAAAATACTACAGAAAATAAGTTATGATACCCATATGATCTGAAATCTTCTTTTTTGCCAAATTCGCTGTTTAATTACTACAGTTGTCAGGGCTATAGATAACTTTTGGGGTATACTGGGTTTTTCACCCTCTGTTTTGACAACAATTGGGTTTTTTGTAAATTCAATAGAGTTTTAGCAAAACTTTTTACCCCCTACTTTTGAGCTTAATTGGGTTTTTCACCCCTGGTTTTTAGCGCACCTGAGCACAACATGCTCATGGTGAGCTTTTGTGATGGCCTTTTGTCCGTTGTCCGTTGTGCGTTGTGCAGCGTCAACATTTGACTTGTTAACTCTCTAGAGTCCACATTTATTGTCCAATCTTCATGAAATTTGCACAGAAGATTTGTCCCAATGATATCTTGGATGAGTTCGAAAATGGTTTGCTTGAAAAACATGGCTGCCAAGGGGCGGGGCATTTTTCCTTATATGGCTATGTATGGCTATAGTAAAATCTTGTTAACACTCTAGAGGCCACATTTATTGTCTGATCTTCAAGAAACTTGGTCAGAAGATTTATCCCAATTATATCTTGGACAAGTTTGAAATTGATGCCGGTTGGTTGAAAAACATGGCCGCCAGGGGGTGGGGCATTTTTCCTTATATGGCTATAGTAAAACCTTGTTTACACTGTAGAGGTCACATTTATTTTCCGATCTTCATAAAACTTGCTCAGAAGATTTGTCCCAATGATATCTTGGATGAGTTCAAAAATGGTAACCTTTGCTTGAAAAACATGGCTGCCAAGGGGCGGGGCATTTTTCCTTATATGGCTATATATGGCTATAGTAAAATCTTGTTAACACTCTAGAGGCCACATTTATTGTCCAATCTTTATGAAACTTGGTCAGAAGATTCATCCCATTAATACACTGCAACACCGATATATCGCGGTTGGTGGGGTCCAAAGATCGCGAGCGCGATATATCTGGCGGGCGATATAACTCGAGGAATGTCTAAGTTAATTGTATTGCGGTTAATTTGTCAGATTTCCCCAATGTTTTCATTTTATATAAGGCGCTGCTACATTTTTGTATAGTAATAATTGCAAACCAATTCTACAATTAACATTTTCATAACTACATACATGTACGTATTTGCATTTATCATAAATAATCAAAATGTAAAATTATTTTTTTTATTATCATGTACGATCGATCACGAATCAGCTAAAAAGAAGAATTTTCGCCGTAAAAAACGTATAAAATATAGTTGTGCATAGATTCGAATTTACCCTTATAAATAGTCCTAATAAAGGAACTGAAACAGCGTAACGGTAATGATACAGCGTCTTTGAGTTATATTGTAATAAGAGGAAATGTCAATGCCACATAATTCGCAAGATTCCACGGTACTTAAGTTGAAATTTACAACAAAACTTTTAATGGAAATTAAATTATCTCAATGTTGTGCCTGCTACGAAATATTTATTTACAAATAAATATACCAACGCCGATTTTCGCGCGCTTTTTATCAGGACAAAGAAATTTATGACAAGTACCGAAATTTAACGATTAATATATCAGTAAACTGCCATTATTTCCTTTGCAATGACACTAATTGGTTATTTCTTAAGTGTTAAAAACAAACCCAGCCGTGTGTAAACAACACTGTAATTTTTTTAATTTTTTTTTACGCTAGAGGCCACATTTATTGTCTGATCTTCATGAAACTTGGTCAGAAGATTTATCCCAATAATATCTTGGACGAGTTTGAAAATGATGCAGGTTGTTTGAAAAAACATGGCCCCCAGGGGGCGGGGCATTTTTCCTTATATGGCTATATTAAAACCTTGTTAACAATGTAGAGGTCACATTTATTTTCCGATCTTCATAAAACTTGCTCAGAAGATTTGTCCCAATGATATCTTGGATGAGTTGAAAAATGGTAACCTTTGCTTGAAAAACATGGCTGCCAAATGGCGGGGCATTTTTCCTTATATGGCTATATATGGCTATAGTAAAATCTTGTTAACACTCTAGAGGCCACATTTATTGTCTAATCTTTATGAAACTTGGTCAGAAGAATCATCCCATTAATACATGTATCTTGGACGATTTCGAAAATGATGCCTTTTGGTTGATAAACATGGCCGCATGGCCGCCAGGGGGCGGGGCATTTTTCCTAATATGGCACATTTGCCTTGTTAACTCTCTTGAGGCCACATTTATTTCCAATCTTCATGAAATTTGGTCAGAAGATTGGTTTCAATGATATCTTGGATGAGTTCAAAAATGGTTACGTTTGCTTGAAATATATGGCTGCCAAGGGGCGGGGCATTTTTCCTTATATGGCTTTATATGGCTTTAGTAAAATCTTGTTAACACTCTAGGGGCCACATTTCTTGTCTGATCTTCATGAAACTTGGTCAGAAGATTCATCTCAATAATATCCTGGACGAGTTCGAAAATGATTCCGGTTGGTTGAAAAACATGGCCGCCAGGGGGCGGGGCATTTTTTCCTTATATAGCTATATCAAAACCTTGTTAACACCCTTGAGGCCACATTTATTTTTCGATCTTCATGAAACTTGCTCAGAAGATTGGTCCCAATGATATCTTGGATGAGTTCAAAAATGGTAACCTTTGCTTAAAAACATGGCTGTCAAAGGGCGGGGCATTTTTCCATATATGGCTATATATGACTTAAGTGAAATCTTGTTAGCACTCTAGAGGCCACATTTATTGTCAAATCTTCATGAAACTTGGTCAGATAATTTATCGCAATAATATCTGGGACGAGTTCAAAAATGATGCCGGTTGGTTGAAAAACATGGCCTACAGGGGGCGGGGCATTTTTCCTTACATGGCTATAGCAAAACCTTGTTAACACTCTAGAGGCCACATTTACTGTCCAATCTTCATGAAATATGGTCAGAAAATTTGTCTTATTAATATCTTGGATGAGTTCGAAAATGGTTATGTTTGCTTGAAAAACATGGCTGCCAAGGGGCGGGGCATTTTTCCTTATATGGCTATAGTAAAATCTTGTTAACATTCAGAGGAAACATTTACTGTCCAATCTTCATGAAATATGGTCAGAAAATTTGTCTTATTAATATCTTGGATGAGTTCGAAAATGGTTATGTTTGCTTGAAAAACATGGCTGCCAAGGGGCGGGGCATTTTTCCTTATATGGCTATAGTAAAATCTTGTTAACACTCTAGAGGCCACATTTATAGTCCGATCTTCATGAAACTCGGTCAGAAGATTTATCCCAATAATATCTTGCACAAGTTTAAAAATGATGCCGGTTGGTTAAAAAACATGGGGCATTTTTCCTTATATGGCTAGAGTAAAACCTTGTTAATACTGTAGAGGTCACATTGTTTTCCGATCATCATGAAATTTGGTCAGAAGATTTGTCCCAATGATATCTTGGATGAGTACGAAAATGGTTTTGGTTGCTTTTTAGCTCACCAGAGCACAACGTGCTTATGGTGAGCTTTTGTGATCGCCTTTTGTCCGTCGTCCATCGTGCGTTGTCCGTTGTGCGACGTCAACATTTGCCTTGTTCACTCTCTAGAGGCCCTATTTATTGTCCAATCTTCATGAAATTTGGTCAGAAGATTGGTTTTAATGATATCTTGGATGAGTTCGGAAATGGGTACGTTTGCTTGAAAAACATGGCTGCCAAGGGGCGAGGCATTTTTCCTTATATGGCTATATGTGGCTATAGTAAAATCTTGTTAACACTCTAGAGGCCACATTTATTGTCTGATCTTCATGAAACTTGGTCAGAAGATTCATCCCAATAATATCTTTGACCAGTTTGAAAATGATCTCCGGTTGGTTGAAAAACATGGCCACCAGGGGGCGGGGTATTTTTCCTTATATATGGCTATATTAAAACCTTGTTAACACTCTAGAGGCCACATTTATTTTCCGATCTTCATGAAACTTGCTCAGAAGTTTTGTCCCACTAATATCTTTGATGAGTTCAAAAAAGGTAACCTTTGCTTGAAAAACATGGCTGCCAAGGGGGGGGGGCATTTTTCCTTATATGGCTTTATATGGCTATAGTAAAATCTTGTTAGCTCATCTATTTTTTGAAAAAAAATTATGAGCTATTGTCATCACCTTGGCGTTGACGTCGGTGTTGACGGCGGCGTTGGCGTTAGGTTAAGTTTTGCATTTAGGTCCACTTTTCTCATAAAGTATCAATGCTAATGCCTTCAAACTTGGTATACTTACTCACTATCATGAGGGAACTGGGCAGCAAAGTGAGATAACTATGGCTTGCATTTTAACATTATTATGTGCCCTTTTTATACTTAGAAAATTGAAAATTTTAGTTAAGTTTTGTGTTTAGGTCCATTTTATTCCTTAAGTATCAAAGCTATTGCTTTCATACTTGCAACACTTACTAATTTTCATAAGGGGACTGTGCAGGCAAAGTTATGTAACTCTGGCTGGCATTTTGACAGAATTATGTGCCCTTTTTATACTTAGAAAATTGAAAATTTGGTTAAGTTTTGTGTTAAGGTTCACTTTTTTCCTAAAGTATCAAAGCTATTGCTTTCACTCTTACTAATTATTGTAAGGGGACTGTGCAGGCAAAGTTATGTTACTCTGACTGGCATTTTGACGGAATTATGGGCCCTTTATACTTGAAAATTTGGTTAAGTTTTGTGTTTTGGTCCACTTTACCCCTAAAGTATCATAGATATTGCTTTCATACTTGGAACACTCGCTAACTATCATAAGGAGACAGTAAAGGACAAGTTGCATAACTCTGGTTGTCATTTTTACGGAATTATGGCCCTTTTTTTTCTTAGTAACTTTGAATATATGGTTACATTTTGTGTTTAGATCCACTTTACTTCTAAAGTATCAAGGCTTTTGCTTTTAAACTTCAAATACTTTCATGCTATCATGAGGGTACTGTACCCCCCCCCCCCCTCAATCCCCCCCCCCATTATTATTTTTTTAATTAAAGGTCATCTAAAAAATGGCCACCAGACCCTCACACTATACCCCCCACCCCAAAAAAAAAATTTGTATGCCCCTGGTAGGGTGGCATATAGCAGTTGTATTGTACTGTCCGTCAGTATGTCAGTCTGTCCGTCCATCCGTCCACTTTACCATTGGCCATAACTTTTTCACTTTTGAAGATAGCAACTTGATATTTGGCATGCATGTGTATCTCATGGAGCTGCACATTTTGAGTGGTGAAAGGTCAAGGTCATCCTTCAAGGTCAAATGTCAAATTTATGGTGTCTGTCCGTCCGAAAACTTTAACATTGACCATAACTTTTTCACTTTTGAAGATAGCAACTTGATATTTGGCATGCATGTGTATGTCATGGAGCTGCACATTTTGAGTGGTGAAAGGTCAAGGTCATCCTTCAAGGTCAAATCTCAAATTTATGGTGTCTGTCCGTCCGAAAACTTTAACATTGGCCATAACTTTTTCAAGATGAAGATAGCAACTTGATATTTGGCATGCATGTGTATCTCATGGAGCTGAACATTTTGAGTGGTGAAAGATCAAGGTCATCCTTCAAGGTCAAATGTCAAATATATGGCGTTTGTCCGTCCGAAAACTTGAACATTGGCCATAATTTTTTTAATATTGAAGATAGCAACTTGATATTTGGCATGCATGTGTATCTCATGAAGCTGCATATTTTGAGGTCATCCAAGGTCAAGGTCATCCTTCAAGGTAAAAATAAAATTTAAAAAAATTCAAAGCGGCGTTCTCATGAAGCTGCACATTTTGAGTGGTGGAAGTTCAAGGTCAAGGTCATCTTTCAAGGTCAAGGTCTTCCTTCAAGGTCAATGGTAAAAAAAATAAAAAAATTCAAAGCGGCGTTCTCATGAAGCTGCACATTTCGAGTGGTGGAAGTTCAAGGTCAAGGTCACTACAAGGTCAAGGTCATCCTTCAAGGTCAAAGGTAAAAAAAAAATCAAAGCTGCGTTATCATGAAGTTGCACATTTTGAGTGGTGGAAGTTTAAGGTCATCATTCAAGGTCAAGGTGATCCTTCAAGGTCAAAGGTCAAATAAAAATTAAAAAATTAAAAGCGGCGTTATCATGAAGCTGCACGTTTTTAGTGGTGGAAGTTCAAGGTCAAGGTCATCCTTCAAGGTTAAAGAAAATAAATTCAAAGTGGTGTTCTCATGAAGCTGCACATTTTGAGTGCTGGAAGTTCAAGGTCAAGGTCATCCTTTAAGGTCAAGGTCATCCTTCAAGGTAAAGGGTCAAAATTTTTTAATTTCAAAGCGGCGTTCTCATGAAGCTGCACATTTTGAGTGGTGGAAGTTCAAGGTCAAGGTCATTCTTCAAGGTCAAGGTCATCCTTCAAGGTCAAAGGTCAATTTTTTTTATATCAAAGTGGCGTTATCATGAAGCTGCACATTTTGAGTGGTGGAAGTTCAAGGTTAAGGTCATCCGTCAAGGTCATCCTTCAAGGTCAAAGTTCAAAAAATAATATTTCAAAGCGGCGTTCTCATAAAGCTGCACATTTTGAGATGTGTCAGTTCAAGGGGAAAGTCATCCTTCAAGTTCAAAGTTGAAAAAAAAAATTCAAAGCGGCGCAATAGGGGGCATTGTGTTTCTGACAAACACATCTCTTGTTTTTTTCAAACATGGTTAAAAAACACAAATATTTATTTTTATTATTTTTGAAATACCGTCCAACCATCCCATCCAATCATTTGAAGAAATATAAATACTTTTTTGTTCTATCAAGTGCCATATTTCAAGACTACAGTTGTGCATACATAGTTACCTGTTGTGGGTGTTTTTTATCAGTGGAGACTTGGAGATAAAATGATGGTATCAAAGAAATTTTATACATGCTGAAATTAATAGTTAAGAGCCAGTGTTCAATGTCTTAATATTAATTGGCACCAACTTGAACCAAGTTGAACACTGATTACTGATCCATATATCTATATACTTGGAGTTGAAACCATAATGGCATAACTACACTGATGAGACTGGAGTTGTTATATTTAACTGACTTGAGTTGCTTTCGAATTTTTATCATTTACTGGATCTGACAAAGAGTTTTTACTGGCACTTACTTGGAGTTGAACACTGATTACTGATCCATATATCTATATACTTGGAGTTGAAACCATAATGACATACACTGTTGAGACTGGAGTTGTTATATTAAACTTACTGGAGATGCTTTTGAAATTTTGATCATTTACTGCATCTGACAAGGAGTTTACACTGGCACTAACTTGGAGTTGAACACTGATTACTGATCCATACATATGTATCTATATACCTGAAGTTGAAACCATAATGACATGCCCACACTGTTGAGACTGGAGTTGTTATATTTAATTGACTGGAGCTGCTTTCAAAATTTTGATCATTTACTGGATCTGACAAGGAGTAAACACTGGCACTAACTTGGAGTTGAACACCGATTACTGATCCATATATCTATATACTTGGAGATACAATAATGGCATATTCACACTGAAGTGGCAATATTTTGTTCACTGAGTTCCTTTCGAAATCATTATATTTTATTGGCACGGACTTTACTTGAACACTTGTTAATGATCCATAATGACTCCATATATCTATATACTTGGAAATGTAACATTAATGGTATATGCACACTGTTGGGCCTGGTTTTGCAATTTTAAATATACAGGATACATGATACTTCTTACATGTAGGTGAAGTATTAGCTTTTGGTATTTATATAGTTTTTGTTATACCATAAAGTTAAATGAACCAACATGACCTATAATCATTACAAACATTAGAAATCCCAAATGCTGTCACCTTTGTTGTTTGGATTTTGATCATGTCAAGTATCTACATAGCTTACTTTCGGTTTCACATGTTGAGTACTGTCAAAGTGACAAACGCTTGTTTGAAAACCATGGTAGCCAGGGGGCAGGGCATTTTTCATTATATGGCTACTGTAAGACCTTTTTAACATTCTAGAGGCCACATTTATTTTCTGAGCTGTATGAAACTTGATCAGAAGATTTATCCCAATGATATCTAGGACGAGTTCGAAAATGGTTCCGTTTGGTTGAAAAGCATGCCTGCCAAGGTGCAAGGCATTTTCCCTTATATGGCTATAGTAAAACCTTGTTAATACTATAGAAGTCACATTTATTGTCCAAATTTTTTCTCATGATACCTTGTTCCTTATATTTCAATTGCAAACTTTGTTAACACTCTAGAAGCCACATTTATTGTCCAATCTTTATGAAACTTGGTCAGAAGATTTGTGCTTTCAATATCTTAGATGAGTTCCAAAATGGTTCTGGTTAGTTGAAAAACATGGCCGCCAAGGGGTGGGGCATTTTTCCTTATATGGCTTCATGAATCTTCATGAAACTTTGTCAGAATATTTGTTTAAATTATATCTTTGATGTGTATGAAAATGGTTCTGGTCTATTGAATAACGTGGCTGCCAGGTTGTTCACTAGTCATGAAAGTTGGTAAGAACATTTTGTTCTAATGACATCTTGGGCTGCACAGAACAGGTCAGTTCCTTTCCTCTCAGATGAGCAACTTTGGGCCTTTCAGACCCTCTTGTTTAACTCAATTGGGTAATTTAGGGAATGACATATATAATATGATAAAAAACTACTAAGGTTACTATATTATTTATACAAATGGAAGTTGGAACTGTGTTATGTATCTGTACATAACAACAAACAATTACTGAATTTCTGATCAAAGTTCGTTCATTTTGCGTTGGATAAGACCGAGTTCGTGAAAATCGCTGCACAATTGATGAAGTTATGGCTGTTCAGAGCGATGCATTCCGTTTTCCGGTCATTTTGAGTTGAATACCTTGAAAATGAAAGTAGAAATCGGACGAGTCTACGAATAATTACAATAATACCTCAAATATTGAAAACCGCTGGAAAGACTGCCTCCTTTTCTTCATAGGACAGCATATACATGTAAACTATCCGGTACATTTTTGTACGGAAAATAAACAGTCTAAAAAAAACGCTCTGTATTTGTAAGAAGTGCATTTTGTGACGCAAGGTTTTTTACAGGAATGACGTTATTAAATTTGTATTTGCGTTTTTGTACGCTTTATTTTGAATTTAATTACGTTTTTGGTTATTTTAATTGCGTTATAAGTTAATAACGCAAATACGCTTGATATCTATAGCCCTGAATTGTCATCCTGTCATAACTAAATCACATGTGGTTTGATAATCAGTTGATTCCTCTCTGATATTGTTGAGAAAGGGCCCATAATTTTTTAACCAGGTTTTCCAAAGGAAAAAACTGGTTATTAGATTGGCAAATGTCGGCGGGCGGACGGAACAAGTTTGTCAGGGCAATAACTTTGTTGTTCATTGTGAGATTTTAAAATCATTTGGCACATTTGTTCACCATTATTAGACGATGTGTTGCGCAAAAGAATTACGTTGATGTCTCCAAGGTCAAGGTCGCCACAACTTAAAATAGATTGAATTTGAATCAAGGGGGAAAACTATGAACAATCAGTAACAATGCACATTTTGAGTTGTCTCCCTTTATTAGACTTTTTTTCATATTGAAAACCTGGTTTTGTGACAATTTTGTCCCTTGTTTTATATTGGCCTTTATACATGTACAGTTTTAAAATCTTTATTTATCTGATTATTAGCCAAAAAGTTAAAAATATCATAGCCTAAAGTTGATCATGCTAGAAACTGCAGAATTATATGAACAGTGGCCAGTATTCAACACTTTCCATCCTATCATTTCCAACCATGTAATTTTATCTCATGAGTATAGCCTGAACATGTCATACAAACAGCTGTTACGTTTGTAGGGCTCGGCTATTTTACTGAGGTGAATAGAGCTTTACTGAATGAAGATCAGCAGGTGATCGTAAAGAGGTTAAAACATCACCCAGCCATAAAACAGAATCATCAGGAGTTGCAAGAAGTATGTTGCTCTAATTGCTAATAGCCTCGTTGTGATTAGATGAGAATTTTTCTTGGGAATAGGCAGATTTCAGTGATTTTAATGTTGCGAGTAATTTGTTAGAACAATGTAAATTCGAGGAGAAAGTTTGTGGTTGGGGGTAGTAATTAAATTTTTGCATAAAAATCACACTTTGTTTGCTGTGTTTGAGATTTTAATTTCATATCGATGTATGTAAATGCTTTAACTCTTTTAGTTTCTAGAATGTGGATCCAGTTTCGCCCCCTTAGAACAATGATGAAACGAAACTTTTGAGGATTATAAAAAAAATAAAAAAATTGTATTTGCCTGGACAAATTGATTGTCCTTCTCAAATGCCTTAATGCAGTTGAGTGGAATATTGAATAATTCATCACATGCAAAAATAAAATTGGGTCAAGTTTCCGCTAATCACCAAAATAGCTTTATAGTTATTACCCTTGATTTACCTTTTAAAATTCTTCATGTATCAGTAAGCACATGTATAAAGCTTTTACATTTCAAAATTGATCAATATAAAACTAATCTCCATATGTGTTCCCATTCAAATGCTTAAAATTGCAAAGCCTAATAACTTGTCGTCGTTTTCTCTCAGGCACTGATGGAAAGTGTGAGCAAGCTAATGGAATGGGACTCAGCCAAGTTTTTTGTGGGTGTTCATGGTATTTGCCTTATGCCAGAGCCCAGCATCCTGATGAGTGGAACCAGCTTCTGCAGTCTGAAGCAGTTCCTCTTGTCAGAAAGAACTGACAACACTCAACTGAAGCTAGAGCATTTGATGCAGGTCCCTGTATTCCTTTTGGACGCACTCCTTTACATGGTAGCCTTAATTTTACTTGTATAGAGTATTTTTTTGCCTAATACATGACTTTTTTGCTAGCGTCTAGCTTTTAGTCACCGGTAATCTACCACTGCAATCCAGTTGTGTGTTCATATGACTGCCCTTTGTCCATTTGTGCTTCTTTCATTCTGTCACTCAGTAATGCTGTCGTGTCCGCTCTATGTCGCCTCTACAGTTAAAGAGATTTTCATTAAAATTTCCTCAGATGTGAAGTTCATTGAGACAATGTGGAGACAGCATGAGTTGATCATGTTAAATAAAGTTCGCAGTCCTACTCCATGGTCAAAGGTAATAGCCTCAGTTGGTTATAATGTTAATATAATGGAGACAATGTGCAGAAGGCATGAGTCTGTCATACCATGCCCTTCAGTTCAGAGGTTTGAGTCTCCATTTTCGCATCCTCTCCATATTTCCTATACTGTTTGAGGACTGTCATTTAATAGAGCTATATTGTTTAGGTCATTTTAAAGCTGCGCAGAAAACACGAGTCTAGATAGCAAGGTCAAGGACATACTTCAAGGTCAAACATTGAAGCCTCTGCTTTCATTATCCATATCTACCAAACGTATTGAAGGATTTTCAGAGAACTTGGCGACAATATATAAAAGGCATATAGGAGATCATTCTGACAAAAGGTCAAGTTTACATTTGAAGGTCAATAGTTTAGCCTTCATTGTTTTTTATCACTGTCATATCTACCATACCTATTTAAGAATTTTCATGAAAAGTTAAAATCATACTGAAGATCCACAAGTCATTAGTCGATCATTTTGGATTAAAATCAAGGTGACCACTTCAAGGTTAAAATAATTTTGGCAGGAGATATAGCTGTGCATTGTTTGAAAATTATTATGAACTACAGCAAGCTGATAAAAAGAGTCTCTTTGTTTGTCCGTTGGTAAATCTGTCAGTTGGTTTGTCCTTATAGAATACAATATAGTATCATGGAAACCATTCCTATTTCTCAAGTTATTAAATTTAAATATTAAGTATGTCATTACTATGAATAAAACATGTGAACACATTTCTTGTTCATCCCTAGTAACCCATTCACTTTTTTGACCTTGAACATAGCTGATAGTGTAGTTTCTTGTTTATTGTACAAACAAGGCTAGTAGGTAGACTAAATCTTTGTATTTTAAGTTTAAGTACACAATTTCACATTTTATTTACAATTATGTACTCAGAAACTTCTACATAGTCGGATACTCACGTTCGACCCATTCCGCTACTCTCCATTTATCGATGCTGGAGAGTAACGAAATTAATTAGTCGTGGGTATCTGACGATGAAACTTCTATAACATTCTTGTGTAATTATTTTGTGTGGTGATTAAAGGAGGAGAAGAATTGTTACCATGGTAACATCAACTGCGATAACCTTGTTGTGGAGAGATTTGATTTGGTACTGAAGCTCGCTGACCCTGGAATGGTTGCCATTAGAAACAAGCTGCCATTAGATCATGTCCTAAATGTGGAAAGGTAGTGTGTAAGAAAACTCAACAATGACTAGTCAAGGACCAGATTGATAATATCATATTAATGCCATAGCCATATATCAATCATGAAATAAATCATACATAATTCTTACAATTATTCATATCAGGGACATGCTGGGTAACTATAGTTATTCATTTTCATTCTCAATTTTATTAGCTCAACTGTTTTCAGAGAACCAGAGGTATTGTCATAGCCAGCTCATCGTGTCAATGGTCGTGTTGGTTATCGTGTTGTCTGCCGTCCCTGTCCTGCTAAAACTTTAACATTTTGTTAACTTTGTGAACATTGGCTCTAAAATCAAAGTGCTTCCACCTACAACTTTGAAACTTGATATGAAACTGCACCTTGATGAGTTCTACATGCCACACCCATTTTTGGGTCACTAGGTCAAAGGTCAAGGTCACTGTGACCTCTAAAAAAAAAAAAATTCTGACAACTTTCATTTATTATGCCCCCCTTCGAAGAAGAGGGGGTATATTGCTTTGCTCATGTCGGTCGGTAGGTCGGTCGGTCCGTCCACCAGGTGGTTGTCAGACGATAACTCAAGAACGCTTGGGCCTAGGATCATGAAACTTCATAGGTACATTGATCATGACTTGCAGATGACCCCTATTGATTTTGAGGTCACTAGGTCAAAGGTCAAGGTCACGGTGACCCGAAATAGTAAAATGGTTTTTGAATGATAACTCAAGAACGCATACGCCTAGGATCATGAAACTTCATGGGTAGATTGATCATGACTCGCAGATGACCCCTATTGATTTTGAGGTCACTAGGTCAAAGGTCAAGGTCACAGTGACCCAAAATAGTAAAATGGTTTCCGGATGATAACTAAAGAACACATACGCCTAGGATCATGAAACTTCATGGGTAGATTGATCATGACTTGCAGATGACCCCCCATTGATTTTGAGGTCACTAGGTCAAAGGTCAAGGTCACGGTGACCCGAAATAGAAAAATGATTTTCGGATGATAATTCAAGAAGGCATATGCCTAGGATCATGAAACTTTATAGGTAGATTGATCATGACTCGCAGATGACCCCTATTGATTTTCAGGTCACTAGGTCAAAGGTCAAGGTCACGGTGACCCGAAATAGTAAAATGATTTTCGGACGATAACTCAAGAACGCATATGCCTAGGATCATGAAACTTCATAGGAAGATTGATCATGACTTGCAGATGACCCCTATTGATTTTGAGGTCACTAGGTCAAAGGTCAAGGTCACGGTGACCCGAAATAGTAAAATGATTTTCGAATGATAACTCAAGAACGCTTTTGCCTAGGATAATGACACTTCATAGGTACATTGATCGTGACTTGCAGATGACCCTTATTGATTTTCAGGTCACTAGGTCAAAGGTCAAGGTCACAGTGACAAAAGTCGTATTCACACAATGGCTGCCAGTACAACGGACAGCCCATATGGGGGGCCATGCATGTTTTACAAACAGCCCTTGTTAAAAAATGCACCTGCAGCCGAGTGTTGGCACCCGTTATGCGATGCTCTTGTTAAACTGTATGATACTCAATCACCTTGAAATAAAATAGAAGTAGTGTGAATTGTGGATCTGTAATATACATCTAATTGTACCATAAGTAGTTCTAATTACATTTCGTCTTACCCTTCATGAACCAACAAGTTATTGCCTCAATTTTGATATCAAATAGGCTTTTCAAAACTGTTTACTTTATTGATTTGTTTTACATGTTAGGGAACAAAACAGTATAACAAACAGGTCATGTTTAATTCTTAGATTACCATGGCTGGCCCCAGAGCGAATGCAGAACCTGTCCCATGTCACAGTGAAATCTGAGGTCTGGGCCATTGGTACAACGCTGTGGCAGATGTTTTCTGGTTTGTTTTAGAATTGAACTAATGAGTATTAAATAATTCACTTGCAATAATTTGGCATAAAAAATTAAAAAGGACATAAATATCAATTCAACAATTTGCTTGTTATCTCCCACCAAAGGTGGAGAGGTATGTATGGGAGTTGTCTGTCAGTCGTCCATTCTTCGGTCTGTTTCAAAATTTAGTTTTTGTGGGGGATATCAATTGAACAATGATGCTTGTATGTATTTAAATTTGTCTTTGTAAAATTAGGCTTATGTCATGTTGGGATATTTTTAATAATATTGTATTCTTTCAATCAACAAGCAATTGTAGTGAAGTTTCAACAAATTTAAAAAAAAACCTGTATGTTGTGATTAATCTTGTTTGTCTGTATATTAAAAATTGATGGTAAAACATAAATAATTCAATGTCATTAATGTATGCATTACAGGTGCAAGGAACCCCTGTGCGGAAGTTCAGGAGAAGCTGAGCAAGACAGGGTCTACTGCTTTGTCCGATACTGAGGTGGGATCATAAGTAGACCAGGGTCCATATTCTATAAGCTCGTTAGGGAAAACTTAACGAAATTTCTTTAATTGATAAAATTCCTGAAGACACTCTGCCAATACTTCAAAATCACTGAAAATTAGTAAACTCGTTTTAGTCCCTCTGGCTATTCTTTAAGGTCACTGAGTCCTTCTGACAACACTTCTTTTATACTGAGTCAGTCTGACAACACTTAATTATAACTTAGTCACTCTGACACTTAAAAATCAATGAGTCCATCTGACAACACTTAGAAATCAATGAGGTACTCTGACAACACTTAAAAATCTATGAGTCCATCTGACAACACTTAGAAATCAATGAGGCACTCTGACAACACTTAAAAATCAATGAGTCCATCTGACAACACTTAGAAATCAATGAGGCAATCTGACAACACTTAAAAATCAATGAGTCCCTCTGACAACACTTAGATAGTAATGAGTCACTCCGACAACACTTAAAATCAATGAGTCACTCTGACAACACTTAGATATCAATCAGGCAATCTGAAAACACTTTAAAATCAATGAGTCTCTATGACAACACTTAGATATCAATGAGTCACTCCGACAAAACTTTAAAATCAATGAGTCCCTCTGACAACACTTAATTATAACTGAGTCACTCTTACAACACTTATATATAAATGACTCACTCTGCCAACTCTTAAAGGTCACTTAGTTCCTATGCCAACACTTAAAAACCACTTAGTCTTTCTGCCAACTCTAAGTTTACTTAATCCCTATGCCAACACCTTAAAATAACTACAGTCACTTCCAACACTTAAAAATCACTATGCCACTGCTGAGACATAAAAACACTATGCCATTGCCAAAACATAAAAATACTATGCCACTGCCAAAATATAAAAATACTATGCCACTGCCAAAACATAAAAATACTATGCCACTGCCAAAACATAAAAATACTGTGTACACTGCCAAAACATAAAAATACTATGCCATTGCCAATACTTAAAAATCACAAAGTCACTACCAATACATAGAAATCATTAATCTATAATGCCAACACTTACAAATCTCAGAGACAAAACTTTTAAGTGTTTGGGACAATGCCAACATTTAAAAATCACTATGTCCTTCAGCCAACTCTTAGAGCTTACAAGCCTGTTTACCTCTGCAAATACTCAATCAATCTTCAAAAACCTTGTATCTCATGTTTATGTAAGCTTACTTTGTTGGAGCTAAGTACCTTTATACAGTAATGGGCCCCATTCATTTATTTTTTAACAAAATACTGAACTTGTTTTAAATATTATTCGACATAGATATTGAATTACCTCCAAGAGTATACACACATTTTTAGCTCCACTATTACATATGAAATATATATAGTGGAGCTATCCTACTCACCTCGGCGTCGGCGTGAGCGTGCAAATGTTAAAGTTTGCGTTCCACCCCAAATATTTCCTATGTCCCTTGACATATTGCTTTTATATTTTGTATACTTCTTTACCAACATGACCCCAACCTATAAACAAGAGCAGACAACTGTATCAAGCATTTTGTAAGTATTATGGCCCTTTTTTCACTTAGAATATGCATATTATTGATAAATCTATGTTAAAGTTTGCGTACCACCTCAAATATTTTCAATGTCCCTTGACATATTGCTTTCATATTTTGCAAACTTCTTTACCAACATGACCTCAATCTATAAACAAGAGCAGACAACTGTATCAAGCATTTTGTAAGAATTATGGCCCTTTTTTGTCTTAGTAACTGAATATTTTGTTATATTTTGTGTTTAGATCCACTTGACTTCTAAAGTATTAAAGCTATTGCTTTCAAACTTCAAATATTTTCTTACTTTCATGAGGGTACTGTACCTGTCAAGTTCAATTTGACCTTGGCCTTTGAATGACCTTGACTCTCAAGGTCAAAAGAACTTTCATGAGGGTACTGTACCTGTCAAGTTCAATTTGACCTTGGCCTTTGAATGACCTTGACTCTCAAGGTCAAAAGAATAAATTTTAGTTAAATTGCCATTACTTTTTAACCAGGTTTTCCGAAGGAAAAAACTGGTTATTAGATTAGCGTGCTGGCTGGCTGGCGGGCGGGCGGAACAAGCTTGTCCGGGCCATAACTATGTCGTTCATTGTCAGATTATTAAATCATTTGGCACATTTGTTCACCATCATTGGACGGTGTGTCGCGCGAAATAATTACGTCGATATCTCCAAGGTCAAGGTCACACTTTGAGTTCAAAGGTCAAAAATGGCCATAAATGAGCTTGTCCTGGCCATAACTATGTCATTCATTGTGAGATTTTAAAATCATTTGGCACATTTGTTCACCATCATGGGACAGTGTGTCGCACGAAAGAATCACGTCAATATCTCCAATGTCAAGGTCGCCACGACTAAAAATAGATTTAAAAAAAAAAAAACACTTACAAAGGGGGTTAATTTTGTTTGTTCATTTCAAAAGTTCAGTTTGAGTTTTCTCCCTTTATCAGATTTTTTTTCACAATGAAAACCTGGTTTTGTGACAATTTTGTCCCTTGTTTGTTTATGATCAGATTTTATTAATACTTTGACAAAACATCACCTACCTGAATACCACAATGGGTTCAACCCAAACAATACCCCACGCCCCAACCCAGAATCCCTGCGCCCCCCCCCCCCCCCCCCAAAAAAAAAATTATTTATTTTTTCCTTTTTTTTATTTTTGAAAGACTGTCTAATAAATGACCACACCCCACATTACACCCCTTTCTCACCCCCCCCCCCCCCCCCACCCAACCCAAAAAGAATATATTTTTCTTTGAAACATGGTTACATGTAAAAAATAAAAAAAAATATTTATTTACTTTATTTTTGAAGGACCGTCCAAACTTCCCACCCAAGCTATTGCTATCAAACTTGAAATAAAATCTTATAAGTTTGTTTTATGTCTTTACAAATGTTTAATAGATTGTGAAAAATATACCTGAACTATTACCATGACCTTATTGAATAATTTGAACAATATTTCCCATGATGGCTTACGTCATACTGTCAAGCACTGGAATAGTCGAGCGCGCTGTCCTCTGACAGCTCTTGTATCTTGTGTCTTAAATACAATAAAGTTGTACATTAATTTACATTTCAAATTATTTTTCCATTTCCTCTGTCATATATCCAAATTGATCTTAAACATTGTCATTTCAAAATATTTAACTTTTTCCAGGTTACATACCGGTACCCAAATTTATCGAAAATGTGAACTTTTCAAAATATGTTCCTATTTCCTATGTTGTAAATCCAAATTTATATGAAATGATCTGAAATCTCCTTCAGGTGGTCCAGTTTTTTCAAGACACCAAGGGTTTTAGTTGCCCCAAGTATTTGAAGCCAGAGCCAAGTGATCCGAAACAGGTTCTGCTATTGAAGGACAAGTTTTACCAGGCCATACTTCCTTGCTGGACGATAGATAGTGAGGACAGACCTAACACTACCATGCTGCTGAGGACCTTTATTGAAATCTGTCAGAGCTATGGTAAGCTGGAATAAAAAAAATATAGAATTTGTCAGAGCAATGGTAAGAAAGAATAAAGACATGAGAATTTGTCAGAGCTGTGGTAAGAAAGAATAAAGACATGAGAATTTGTCAGAGCTGTGTTAAGAAAGTATAAAGACATGCAAATTTGTCAGAGCTGTGGTAAGAAAGAATAAAGACATGAGAATTTGTCAGAGCTGTGGTAAGAAAGAATAAAGTCATGAGAATTTGTCAGAGCTGTGGTAAGAAAGAATACAGTCATGAGAATTTGTCAGAGCTGTGGTAAGAAAGAATAAAGGCATGAGAATTTGTATGAGCTATGGCAAGATGGAATAAAGACTTGATAATTCATCAGAGATATGGCAAAATGGAATAAAGATTTGAGAATTTGTCAGAGCTATGGCAAGATGTAATAAGTCATGAGAATTTGTCAGAGCTATGGCAAGATTGAATAAAGAAATGAGAATGATGGAATAAAGATTTGAGAATTTATCGAAGATTGAATGATTTAATGAAGACTTGAATTGTGACTGTATGAACATGGAGGTCAGATATTGTTAATCCTTTATTACTCAGATATGCACTTTGATGCATGTAAAGTTCTTTAGAAAATCATATTCAATTGAAGACCTTTCTTACTATATTAAAGTCAGGGGCGTTCTTGAGGCTATTTGAGCTATATGCACGATCGAGCAGCGAAGCTGCGAGTGGGGGGGGGTCGGGGGGGGGGGAGGGAGGGGGTCTCCCCCTCCTGCTGGGGTAGTTTGGGAAATTCATTGCAGATGGTGCGTTTTGGTGTTATCTTTCAGCCACGTTTTGGCAATTTTATTCGTCTATTTCTTGCTTGAAAAAAAAACAATAAAAAGAAATATAGAACGCAGAAAGTCTACACAGTGATTGCTACCAGTCATCATTGAAAAAAGTCTTTACTTCGTATGTTTGGAGTTAAGACTGTGTTTTGTACCCACTGTTATTTTCTAAAAGTGGACGTCTTGTTTGCTTGTTTACATAATTGTATCCCTAACCCCAATTAGCACTCACTTTTATTGCATTTTTCGAATTTGAAGAGTTTTGATTTTTTTAAGTTTGAAACTGAATTATACGCACGGGCGTACTGCGGTATGCCGAGGAACGCCCCTGAAAGTATGAAAGTCTTCATATCCAGTCCTAAGGTACTAATTAGCAGCAAATAGCATGAAACCTGAACAGACTGTGAATTACTTACAGGCTGTTTTGGTTTTATGCTGGTTGCATATAGCCATTTTCACTTTACTTCTCAAGAGGAAAGGATGTAGAAACACTCAAGTCAAGTGAAGTTCTGTGTGACGCGCATTTCGGACAAAACAATTCAATTTAATTTAGAATTTCCAGCATTTTAAAAAGTTATTAATATGAAGTTCTATATAAATGCTATGGAAAACTTAAGTTATGAACAATGAAAAGATGCATTTGTCAAAAATTGCCAAAGCACTAAATTAATCCTTGAAACTTGGAACTCAATGATAACAAATTTAGCAAGATGGACCTTCCTTTTGTTTCTGAGCTATTGATGATCTCTTAGCAGTCTTCTTCACGAGAACTTTTTGCACTCTAAATGTAAAATGATCTCTTCAACATTCAGACAAGGGACATATTGTCATATAAAAACGCTTTATTTTATATACTTGATGACATGACACACTGCAGGTCCAAGTTACCACACATACAGCAGCCTGGACTACTCAGGATTCAGTGTTGAACATAGGCCACAGTCTGTGAGCAGTGGAGGCTTGAAGAGCCTGTACAGCATTACACGGGACATGCAGAGGGAGACAAAGGATGTACCAGACATTTCTGCTCTTACTGGCGATGGTATAACAGGGTTTATTTTAGTCTTTTAATTGTTATTGTATAATGTTTCGACCCCCGTATAATAAATGTAGAAATTTTTCATCATTTAGAATTACCAGGTCAGTCATGTGATTTACTTAGTCTTACTTGTTTAAGCCGTTTTGTAACCTCAGTTTAGTAATGTTAAAAAGGAAATATAATTTACTGTTTCCATTATTTCTGTTTGGAGTTATATTTACCTCTGACACGCAAAATATCAATAAGTGCACACATACGGTGTGAGAATGCAACATGTTACTCCGAGGTGAAATCTGAGGAAAAATTTTTTTCACGGCTGTCATATCTTTATGGAAAGATGTAAAATATGTAACAGTATTAATGCTACATGTATAAAATGTGGTGCCTGAGAAAGGTTGGGTTTCCTGCAATCAGAATAACTTGTCTTTTTGTAACTGATTCATTTCAGCATCTAAAGGTCACTTGTTGCCGCAGAATTCCCGATCTCTGGCAGCAAGCCCTCCGATCGAAGCAGCAGGGGATAGGCCGGCCCCTAATAACCCTGTCCCTGCAGCCCACCCAAAGAACCCATCAGGGGACAGGGTCTTCAGGAACCAAAGGTCACATAACCTTGGAACCGTGCCTGCGGTTCCAAGCCAACGGCACAAAATTCAGCCCAAACACCTGCTTGTAGATAAAAATAAAAAACTGGGTCAAGTAAGTGGTTAACCTAATAACTTTGTGGCCAGAAATAGATTTGGAAATGGAGAAGAGACATTTTCATAAAGTCTCGATATGTCATATGAATATAAAAAAAGAAATCAGACCAAATTTAAGAGCATGGTTATTTAAATTAAAATTAAGATATTGGTAAAATGATGAAAATCGTTGTTTTGGCTTTGCCAGATTTCATGTTGTAATCTAAATTATCAGGTTTAATTATCCATGTAATTAATAAAGTATATATTACAGCTATTCACCTTCAAATATTTCTACAGTGTCTTTGTATTGTGTGACTGACAGAAAATGCAGGTAGCAACTATCGAACCGAGAATTGTAAAGATTGCTGTACAGCTCGTGCAACAAAATAAAACATTTGTCTTTTTTCCAGGGCTATTATGGAGCAGTATACAAAGCACAATTGACCAAAGAAAACAATATAATAATAGATGTTGTAGCCAAATGTAAGTTATTTTTAGCTCGACTACTTTATATAAAATATATATAGTGGAGCTATCCTACTCATCCCGGCGTTAGCGTTAGCGTGCAAATGTTAAAGTTTTTGTACTACCCCAAATATTTTCTTTGTCTCTTGACATATTGCTTTCATATTTTGCACACTTGTTTACCAACATGACCCCAGCCTATAAACAAGAGCAGAAAACTCTATCAAGCATTTTGAAATAATTATGGCCCCTTTTCCACTTAGAATATGCAGCAAATGTTAAAGTTTTCGTACTACCCCATTTATTTTCATTGTCCCTTGACATATTGCTTTCATATTTTGCATACTTGTTTACCAACATCACCCAAGCCTATAAACAAGAGCAGACAACTCTATCAAGCATTTTGTCATAACTAATGCCCCTTTTATACTTAAAATATGCAAATTATTGATAAATCTATATTAAAGTTTGCGTACTTCCCCAAATATTTCCTATATCCTTTGACATATTGCTTTTAAATGTTGTATACTTGTTTACCAGCATGACCCCAACCTATAATCAAGAGCAGACCACTGTATCAATCATTTTGACATAATTATGGCCCCTTTTACACTTAGATAATTGAACATTTTGCTTAAATTGCCATAACTCCTTTATTTATGATCACATTTTATTATTACTTTGACAAAACAACACTTACCTAAATACCACAATGGATTCTACCCAAATAATACCCCACGCCCCTACCCAGAGTCCCTTCCTTCCCAACCTCCCCCCCCCCCATTTTTGTCTTAAACATCATCTTATAAATTACCACACACCACATTATACCCTCCTCTCACCCCCACCCCCCTACTCCCCCCCCCCCCCCAAAAAAAAAAAAAAAAATTAATTTCTTTTTAAACATCATCTTATAAATTACCCAACCCCACATTATACCCCTCTCTCACCCCCCCTACCCCCCCCCCCCCCCCCCCCCACCCCCAAAAATTTTTTTATTCTTTCTTTTTATCTTTTTGAAAGATCGTCTAATAAATGACCACACCCCACATTATATCCCCTCTCAATTCACCTTTTTTTTTTTTTTTTTTGAAATATCGTCTTATAAATTATTGAATATGAACAATTTCCCCATGATGGGTTACGTTATACTATCAAGCACTTGAATAATAGAGCGCCCTGTCCTCTGACAGCTCTTGTTATACTTTTTGTCAATTACTAATAATAATGGAAGAAAGTGTGATGTTACTATTAGTTATTTTCTATACTGTAGCCTCATTGCATGGTTATGTGAGAGCTGTATTTTTCAAGCATTACTCTAGCTTCTTTTGTTTTGTAATATCCCTCTGTACTGTTACTTCTTAATGCCATTTTCATGATTTTTGTCTAGATTTCTTAACTTCTTTGAAAAACTTCTCACAGGCTAATCAGGGACTACACTTTCTGCCTAAATTGGATTTTTGCTAAGAAGAGACTTAATTTAAATGAAAATGTCATAAAAGCGGAAAGTCTGGTTCCTGATTAGCCTGTGTGGACTGCACAGGCTAATCTGGGACGACACCTACGCACAAGCATTAAGCCCAGTTTTCTCAGAACGCGACTCAAATCAGAGAATTTTTTATTCCATCCACTGAACTTGTGTAGACATTGGTCATATAAGCCTTCAACAGTTATTTCCCCCTTGCTCTGATTAAGTAAGGCAGTTGTCAGTTATTGGCATAAGTGTGCACACTTAGAACTGGTAAACCACATTACAAATGAAAAAGTGTGCATTGGCTAATTGACCACTGTTGCCTATGACTAAAATACTGGTTAGAATGGCTAACAATTCAACTAAACAAACTGTGTTTTACTCTTGCAGTCTTAAAGTCTGATAACCCTAATGACGATGCTACGGCAGACTTTGAGAAGGAGGCAAAGTTCATGGCACTGTTGGAGCACGACAACATCGTCAAGTTTTATGGCACCTGTTATACTGATAGTGGTGAGAAATAATTCAGTCACTATGTTTGCATTCAAATAATAAGGCATTTGAATTGGGTTTGTTTCCACAATTACTCAAACAAACAAACAAAATATATATATGTATTAAGTATAATGTTGAATTTCATGGAAATAAAAGTAAAAGTTTGTTCAAATCATGTCCCTGTGATAAAGACCTGCCATGCTTCAGGAGTCAAATGATTGATAAAGACTTGTATAGTAAACCTTCTCTGAAACTGCAAGGGTGAGGTTTTCAATGTGTGTTGTTTGATGTTGTATGGTTGTCCTCTACTAAGTTGGTTCAAATCAAGCCCCTGAGTTCAAGCCAAAGAGGCAGTAGTGGTTGTATGATTTATATTGATTTGTATAGTAAACAACTTAAAAAAGACTTATTCTCTGAAACCCCATGGTTAAGGGGTTTAATAGAACAGAACAGAATAAAAACATTATTAATATAACTTGAACAATTCCAGTTCATCGTTATATATACAAAACTGAGAATATATAAGGAATAAGCACACGCATAGTAATGCGTAGTGACCAAAGAAGTATATAATCAGGTGTTAAAAATGCACTTAACCCTTAAATTACTTCTCGTCTGCATTCAATACATCAGTTCTCATTTTAAAAGCATTTTTACAATATATATCGCAGGTTTATTTAGGACTTTGGTTTTAGTATTTGTTAACAAAAGAATAAATGTATGCATACTACCGGGTATATCCGTAATGATAGATTTTGTCAATATACATTTTTCTAATATTGGTATAAAAAGGACATATAATTACAAAATGATATTTGTCTTCCATATTATTTGAGTTTCATATATTACAGTTGCGTTCGCTCGCAGATTCAATTTTTAACATTTTGGACAATGGTATTAATTCTGATTTTTTTTTTCTTAAATTAAAGTTTTGAATATTGTTAAGGTAATCAGATCTTTTAAGTTTGATATAATGTCAGAAATGAATGTTATCAGGATTATGTCTTGTGATGGACTATCTCCCTAAGAAGTCTTTGAAGGAATACTTGAGATCAACAAGACAAGACATACCAGATTGCCAGCTCTTTCAGTTTGCAGTTGACATCGCTTTCGTAAGTGGTGCTTTTCTGTTTCCCTATATCAAAGGCAGGTGTCACACTTTAAGGTCAAAGATGAAAATGTTGCTTCCCTTGACATCAAAGTGCTTTTGTAATAAGACCCGTGCAGAAGGTCCAAAGTCTTAATTAACCTAATATGGCACATAATTAAACCAAAAATGCTGTTTGCTTAACGTCAATATTAATGACTACAAAATTTGAATACCCCGGTACTACACTAGAAGTCACATTTTTTTACTTCATAAATCTTGCTCAGAACTGGTGTACTTTTTATGTATTTGCTGATTTTGAAAATGTTTGGGGTCCATTTGAAAGCATGGCTACCAAAGGGCCGGAAAGTTTTCCTTTCATTACCCTTGTGAAAGCTATGAAGACTGCACAGGCAAATCTGGCAAGAGACACTACACACATGTATTGAGCCTCTCATTCCCAAAGCGCGGCTCAATTTCATTTTCTGCTGCTCTAGGGCATGGAGTACCTGGAGTCTAAGAAAATCATGCACTGTGATTTGGCTGCCAGAAATGTGCTGCTCAACTCCGAATTGCGTGCAAAGGTCTGTGATTTTGGACTGTCTAGGATGCTGGAGAAGGATTACTATAGATTGCACGATGACAAGACAATACCGTTGTACTGGTAGGGGATTAAATATTATTCCTTAAGTACATAATAATGCTTCTTTAATGCATGAATACCAATCAATGGTCAGTTAGTGAGGTAAATTCTCACATATTTTTGGCTCACATGTTCGCAATGTGCTCAATGTGAGCAGTTGTGATCACCGTATGTCTGGCATCCAGCCTCATGTAGTGTGCTTTGTATGGAGTGCCTCATCATCTTTAAGCTCTTTACTACTCTAGAATGCACATTTGTTATGCCATCATTATGAAACTTAGTCACAATGTTTATTTTTACTATATTTTGGCCTATTTTAAGTCTGGGTTTCATGTGTCCAAAGACTTGGTCCCCAGGTGTAATTTTATACAAACTGTGTTACCACAATTAGGGCCACAATTATGACTCAATTGGAATGAACTCTCAATGTTTATTTTAACAATATGGAGTTCAAAATAGGGTCACGCGCGCCTTAAAAACTAGGTTAAAAAACAGGTCAAATCTTCAAAAATTAAAAAAAAAATCTTGTTACCATGTTACCACTCTAGAGTCAATCTTGATGAAACTTGGTGAGAATGTTTATTTTGACATTTTCTAGGCTGAGTTTGAATATGGTTCACTTTAGTCCAAAAATCAAATCAGTGTTTTGAAAGGCTTTGTTACCTCTCTTAGCCCATATTTATGATTTGAATGGTTGCTTTATTTCAATACCTTGTCAGAATGTTAATCGTGAGAATATCTAGACTAATGTCATGTCCGGGTCATGATCATTCAAAAACCAGGTCACCGGGTCAAATCTTACAAAAATATTTTAACCACTCTAGTAATGAAAAAAACTTGAGACGACAATAAATATTGTATATCGGATTTGCGCAATTACTCCCCTTGGACTGCACTTTTCTTAAAAGTAGTTAAGTTGACTTGTGTGTATCATTTGTGTGTTATTGTTTCACCGGAGGGGACTTGTGGTTTGCGCTCTGTCAGTCAGTCACACTTTCTGGATCCTGCGATAACTTTAAAAGTTCTTAATATTTTTTCATGAAACTTTAAACATGGATAGATGGCAATATGGACATTATGCAAGTCATTTCATTTTGTTCCTACGTCAATAATTATGGTTGCTATGGCAACAAATAGAATAGAAATACTGCTGAAAATGGTGGTTTTTTTGATCCTGCGATAACTTTAAAAGTTCTTAATATTCTGGTTGCTATGGAGACAAATAAAAAAATCTGACAATGGTGGAATTTCTGACAATGGTGGAGCCGGTAGGGAACTATATTGCTTGGCAATAGTCTTGTTGTTTATAGTTTTGATTGTTTTTATGCCCCTTTTTAAAGGACTTGACATGTGCCATATATGGATGGATTTTAAAATAACTTTGCACAAAAGTAAACCACCATAAGAAGTATAGTTGTTTGTTTCATCCATCTCCTAACCATAAAGGTCAAGGTTATACATAGAGGTCAAAAGTCAGATGCATATGTTAACAGACTTCAGCCTTCAGCTTGGGTCCGGTCAGTTTTTTGGGCAGACTGGTTGAGGATTCTCTTCGTGGTGTCTATCTTACACAGTGCCCTAACTTAGGAGTAACTCTGTCTGTCGGTCCAGTCTGTGAGTCTGTCTGTAGGCACGAGCTTGTGCAGCTATGTTCTTCTACATTTTTTCAATGCAAAACATTCAAACTTGCTAGAATTGTTTTTTTTTATATGAATTTATTGATTTGCATTTTTAACCAGGTTTTCTGAACGAAAAAAACTGGTTATTAATCAGGTTTTCCAAAGGAAAAAACTGGTTATTAGAGTGTCGAATGTTGGCGGGCGGGCGGAACGAGCTTGTCCGAGCCATAACTATGGCGTTCATTGTGAGATTTCAAAATCATTTGGATTATTTGTTCACCATCATTGGACGGTGTGTCACGCAAAAGAATAACGTCGATATCTCCAAGGTCAAGGTCACACTTTGAGTTCAAAGGTCAAAAATGGCCATAAATGATCTTGTCAGGGCCATAACTATTTCATTCATTGTGAGATTTTAAAATTACTCAGTTAATTTGTTCACAATCATTGGATGGCGTGTAAAGCGAAAGAATTATGTCGATATCTCCAAGGTCAAGGTCGCCTCAACTAAAAGTAGAATGAATTTTACACAAGGCGCTAACTAGGAACAATCAGTAACAATGCACATTTTGAATTGTTTCACTTTATCAGACTTTTTTTTTCAAATTTTAATCAAGGTTGCGATGACTAAAAATAAATTGAATTTGACACAAGGGGGGTGACTAGGAACCATCAGTAACAATGCACATTTTGAATTGTCTCCCTTTATCAGACTCTTCTTTTTTCTTCTTTTTTCAAATTGAAAAAATGGTTTTGTGACAAATTTGTCCCTTGTTAAATTATAAAATGATTTCATTGTGATATGCAGTGGGAAATAAACAAATTGAATTTGAAATGAGTTAAGAACAAGGATTTTCTCTGAAAATTGTACACAAAAGCCTGTCAAACATTGTAGAGAATGTGATCAAGACAGGACCATCAAACAATAAATTTCTAGTTTCCTGATGGCAAATATTTTAAATCAACTCCCATGTTTTTAGGTATAATCCCAATGTATTGTTGTTTCCATTATGTGAGCTTCGTTTTGGGAAAACTGTGCGAATGGTCTGGCTTATCTGGGACAAAACTTTTTGCATATGCATTAAGCCCATTTTTTTGTTTCAGGTCAGCGCCAGAATGGAATACAACTAAGAATGTCTCTCATAAGTCTGATGTTTGGAGTTTTGGGGTTGTTCTGTGGGAAATGTTCAGGTACTGGATTTATATGATTACAAAAGATTTGCAGTAAGACGTTGTGCAGACTTACATTAATTTAATGGTAATTATCCCTTGCCATAGACGGAGGGATATTGTTTTGGCGTTGTCCGTCTGTCCATCCGTCCTTCCGTTCGACTGGCACTTTTGTGTCCGGAGCCATATCTTGGAAGTGCTTTAGTGGATTTCATTGAAACTTGGTATGAGTATATATATGGATAAGAGGATGATGCACGACAAATAGAATTGTACACAATCTGTTAATAACAGAGTTATGGCCCTTTGTATCTTGAAAAAAAGCTTTTTTATATAAGCTTAGAGCTTTATCCCCATTGACACATGAGACAGAGCCATGAAACTTGCCATAGTTGTTCTCAATCATCTGGGGGTGCTTCACATTCAACACCCAAAATCTTAGGGCTAAGGTCAAGGTCACACATTGATGTCAAAGGTCACACATTTTATGAATTATTCATTATTTAGTCATTCCTTTACTATTAATCAAGGGATCCTGTAATAACTGTTCACAATTGTTCTCAATTATCTAGCTGATTGTCAAATATAAGATCCATGTTGCTAGGGTCATGGTCAAAGTCACATTTTGATTATATATGCCTTATTTGTTAAGGATTCTACAATGCTAAAATGGATTCTCAAAATGTTTTGATGTAATTGTTCTCAATTATGTGCTTTTTACCAATTTAGTCAAGGTCACACATCAAAGGTCACACATTTGTTGAAATATGTATTATTAAGCAATGATTTTACTATGCATCGGTGGATTCTGTAATAACCTTCCATAATTCTTCTCCATCTTCTTCCTTGCTGTGTGTCATATGTAAGATTCATGTCTAGGGTTAAGGTCAAGGTTCATGTCTAGGGTTAAGGTCAACGTTACACAATATGCTTCATGTAAGGTCATATGATTCTTATTAAGGGTCAAGGCTACACAAATGCTTCATGTAAGGTTGTACTCAATGATGGATGATTAACTTTAAACACTAATTTATGTTATTTCCACTTATTTCATGGTGGATGTTGTGTTCACTCTGCAACACTCTGAAAATTTAGTGCATATTAAGATTTAATGTTTTCGTGGAAAAGGCAATACTTTTTTATTCACCTAAATAAATATTGAACGCTCAAGAACCCTCCTCTATCTTAGTTTTGAGTTATTGTCCTTTGTTATTTTTGTATGTTGTTACTTTTCGGGGCAATAACTCAGTATGTAAGATTTCTATTTAAGAAAATGCTCATAACAAGCAATTTCTCCTTTTGTCATGATACTATCAATGTTAATTGATTCATGAAAAATATACTATCTGCATTTTATTTTCTGCAAACCCATCACAGGTACAAATGAGTTTAAAAAAATAACTGACAAAAGGCATAACCCTTCACTTATACCATTTTTTTTAGTTCTACACCTATCCATAAACAAAATTTATTTGGCAGGGGATATTAATTCAATGAATTTGCTTGTTTGCTTTGTTATGTCGTGCCAAAGGCAGAGGGATATAGAATTGGCGTTGTCTATCCTTCAGTTTGTTAGTCTGTGTGTCTCAAAAAAATAATTGGGAGAGATATCAATAGAAGGTATTTGCTTGTTTCTGAATGGTTTCAATTACAAACTCTGAGATTGGGATAATCAGTGGTATACAATTCCACTTGTCGGCAGTCCATGGCGAGTGAACAATACCAGCTGCTGAGCTTGATTTATCTAAGGCTACTCCAACTAGACAAGTACATGGTCCATGTGTTCAATCCTAAAAAAACATAAAAAGGAAAAGAAACTTCAAGTTTTTGTTGTTCTTAAATTAACATAATTTTGAAGTGGGTGATATTTGGGTAAACAAATTATTTCACTTAGTTTTATAAAATGATTGTTAAAACTTAAGAAGTAATATTGTTTACCCATTGCACTTGAAGAAAGCTCAAAACATTTGTTTCAACTAAATCTTGATGGAGTTTTTAAATTAGTCATGTGCAGTTTAAAACTCGGTTAAGTACGGGAAATTTGAAATAAAAGCTTATTAAAATCCTATTTAGAGCTGTTAAAATAAGGTGAGCTACCTAGGACCATCAAGACCCATAGGTTATTTAAAACACAATTATTTGTTGCAGTAATGGAAGTGATCCCAAAATGAAGTGTGAAAGTGCTAAGGAATTTGTTCTCAAGATAGCAAGTGGCGAGAGATTGAAGAAACCTGAGGACTGCCCAGATGACATGTACAGTTTTATGAAGGAGTGTTGGAATGCAGAAAAAGAAAAGCGACCTTCTTTCACCCAGTGCAAAGAAAAGTATGCAATTTTTCAAACACTTTGATCTAATTCTAAATATTGACTTATGTAATGTTCCTAGTTGAATAGACTCAGATCAAAACAAATGTTTTATTTTTAATTTTGTATAATGTTCTCCATCTGTGTTAGAGAAGTCCATATGTAAGGTGTCAAGTTACCACTTATCAACTCCAAAGCTTTCATCGCATGATAAACACTATGAAGATGATTATAGATTTGATATTTCAGTTGAGTTAAAAAAAAAATACTAAATGAATTGGCATCTGAATTATTATGCTCCTCATATATATATATATGTCGAGCATTTAGTTGCCAGTTTGAGGTTCCTTCCTTCCTTCCGTCACACTTTTGTTACCATTTCTCATAGCGCCTTCAATATTTTACTGCTCTCTTACATATTTGGCATGTAGGTACCTTGCATGGACCTCTACCTTTTGATGAGGTTTGAGGTCACTGGGGTCAAGGTCACCAAGGCTAATTATAGATTTTCTCAAGGTCACACTTTGTTTACAGTTTCTCATAGCGCCTTTAATATTTGATCGATCTCTTATATATTTCAGATGTAGGTACCTTGCATGGACCTCTACCTTTTTGATGAGGTTTGAGGTCACAGGAGGTCAAGGTCACTGAGGCTTAAAATAGATTTTCTCAAGGTCATACTCTTTTCCACACAATTAAACCATATATCGACAAAGCATCATTGGGGAGCATCCATCAGTTTTACTGATATCCTTGTTTAAAATAATGTTAATTTTTTTCCATTGTTCCTTTAAGTCAGATGTTGTACATGATTTATTTTAACAAATGCTTAGCACATTGGTCTTTTTTTAAACAAGCAGAATAATTATTGTTTCAAATGAAATTGATATATGTGTACATACAGGATTGCTATGCATATCAACGCTTATTTCTAACTGTATCACTCATATGGCTATATGTCATCCTTGATTTAAACTTTAAATTTATCAAGTCATCCATGTTTGTGCTTGCTATGTCTACCTTTATAACTTATGATAAAATATAAGTCACCATCTTAGAACTGCTCTTCACCCATAATGTCATAGTTATTTACTGTTCACTCTTCTTTAAAACTTTCTTCAGGATTGTTCCTAACTTTGGAATCGTTGACTGTTTACAAAAAGTTTTCTACCATTGTGGGCTTATTATTTAATAAACCCTTTACCATTCAGAAACGCACTTTGAGGCATTTGTTGTCCTTTAGAAAATAAATTTAAATCTAAGTCCTTTCATAGTATATTCAAATTTGAAAGACTTCTCTTCCAACACGCAGATACTGATGAGTAGCAAAAAGCATAAAACCTGAACAGTTGCTAATGATTGAGAAAGGGTTAAATTGGTTCTTCAAATGTGCATGGTATGCCATACTACACGTAACTCCTGACATATTTCATCCCTGTGCATGGTATGCCATACTACATGTAACTCCTGACATATTTCATCTCTGTGCATGGTATGCCATACTACATGTAACTCCTGACATATTTCATCCCTGTGCATGGTATGCCATACTACATGTAACTCCTGACATATTTCATCTCTGTGCATGGTATGCCATACTACATGTAACTCCTGACATATTTCATCCCTGTTTTAATGGTATTAATTCAGCAAAGAAACATGTCTTATAACTTGATGAAAATGTGAATGTTCATGAACATTGTTGATGGATAAAAAACAAGCATTGACATTTTTTTTACAGTAACTCTGTTCCATATCATCATTTCTGTCTGATTCAAGGTTCATACAGTCACTGATGTCAGAGAGATGTGCTCATGACACTCACCGCAGTTTGCTTACAAGCCTTGCCACTGTAAGAGGTCCGCGCGGTGACATTCTCACTAATGGTGTAGGACATGGGACAGCAGTTGCAAGGCTACCTGGGCAGACTGGAGGGTCTGTTACAGAAGTCATCACCGACCTGTCCACCAGTGATAAGACGACAAACACAAACAGATACAGTCTTGTCCTTAGTGAGACTTCATTGCAGATATTTTTGGACAAAAATATTGGCAAGGTTAGCACTTATCTTTTAGTCCTTTCAACTGTAAAAGTTTATTCGATTGTTTTGAATTTCCGTCATTTTCTTTTGTTGTCGGTTATCCCAGATATTTGTTTTTTGTAATAGTTAGTAGGAGAACGTGTCTGAACTGTTCCCGTTTACAACCATTTTGAAAGAGACATTGTTTGATTGAGATATGCTAGTTTATACAATATGTTGTTTTCTTGATTGAAAGTGTTTGGGTAATAATACTTTTTAAGTCAAGCACGGTATTTAAACTGTACATCAACAATTGTTCTCTTTTACGTGACGTCGTCAAATTAACAGTTTGCAGATTTATCACATACGTCAATTAGTGCCAATTAAAGTTAAAAGAGACATAACGGTTTTCACACGTGTATTTTGGGGACCTTATTACTCAATTGTTACTACTAGGGGAACGATTGTGCTAAGAATATATGTATCCCGGAAAAAGCAACTTTTTGGAAAAACCCACTAATCTGCTGGTACAAATAAACATGACCCATTTATAATCCTTTCAAAATCACACACAGTGTAAACCCTTATTATTTAAAGGAAGCTATCATTGGTTGATATAATGGACCAGCGTGGTTTGTACCGGGGTGATTAGTGGGTTTTTCTAAACTCATGCTTTTCCGGGATCAGTCTATTGCAAATATTGTCAAAACAACCTTGATGGCAATTAGAGAGCGGGGGACCCACAAGTGCGCCGCTTTATCGATCTTATCGACAATTATCGGAAACATGTTTATGCTTCAGTGCACATTAACCTCAAGTCTTTCAGTCAACACAGATTAGCAGAATATGCTTCATTATTACTCTGGTTGGTTTCATAAAAGTTTAATTATTATGACGGTCAGTCTTTGCCGAAAATTTGAAATCCACGAAATTACGCATCAACGAATTAGTTGTTTTTTATTAAACCACGAAATTTCATACCGACGAATTTCTATACGTTTACAGTAACTTATATTAAAATAAGTATGATTGACTGATTTTATTTCTTTGTGACAATCTAAGCTTGGTTTTTCAAAGTATTAAGAGATACAGTTACTTATACTAAAATAAAGCCAATTATTTTGTTTGTTAATTTTAACATAAAAATGATAATATTTAATAATCATCTATATCTGTAATCTTCCCATCAGCTGACTGATCAACCGGTAACTGTCCCAATTTCACAGCATCTGTGTATTGATAAGTGCTGATAGTGGTGACTGCACTGTGACCACAGCTGGGTAAACATGAATATAATACACATGATTAGGTGTTCTTGTTGGTGTTTGTTTTTTGTTGTTTTGTTGTGTGGGTTTTTATGGAGGTGGGGGGGGGGGGGGGGGGGGGTAAATATAGGAGGCTTTAACCAAGCCTTTAAAGAATGGGAATAAACCTCTAAAAAAGTATTTTAATTGTAGGGTGCATTTGGAGATATCTTGATGGGAAGATTTGAAAGCAGAGATGTAGCTGTAAAGAAATGCCGAAATGCCAGTGAATATCAGAGATTTGAGCGAGAGTTTGAAATACTGTGCAAGCTCAAGCGTAAACAACATCATCCAAATATTGTAGAATTCATTGGCTTGTATGACTTAAAAGGTAATTATTGAACTGCAAATAGGAATGTTTGCTGGCGCCACCATGAACAAGCTAAGCTTTTTTCAATTTTTCATACAGTTACATGGAAAAAGCACAGAGATTATTTAAAGTCAAACCTTTGACTGGTTTTATTTGCATGTTGTTTTGTCTGTTGTTTTTTTATAGATTATCTGTGTACACATGCTCAGTGAGCTTTTGGGATCACATTTCGTCTGTCAAGAGTTTATGTCAGTTGTCCATCAACAAGTCATTCAAACCACATCTCCTTAACCTCTAAGCAGATTATAAAGAAACTTTGCATGGATGATCCTTGGGTGACCCTCTTTAAAGCTGTTTAAATTTGTCTTGTCAATTGCATGTGTAGGTCACAAGAGTAAAACATATATGTTGAAATTTAAACTTTTAAAGATCTTTTTAAAAATAAAAATGAGGCGTTCAATATATAGTGTTTAAGATTGTATAGAGATCTGTTCCTAAATTAGGTCAAAGCATGCCTGGACACAAAACTGGAAACACCTCTGGCGGTCACATGATTTATATTTGAACAACTTTTAAATCTTCCCTCAAACCAAAAGGGTCAGATTTAAATTTTTGTGTCTAGTATTGTATTTTGAACCTCTACTAAGATTTTTGAATGAAGTCTCTGGGGTCAAAGCTGGCCATGCCACAGGGGTCACATGTTTTATATAAACTTGAAACAAATCATCTGGAGCCTTTAGTCCCAATGCTTTTATTTTTGACATGTAACATCAGATAGACAACACATGTACCTATATTATGTTTGTATAAATCAAGCCCCTGGGGTAAAATTTGCCACTATCATTGGTCAAGTGATATAAACAGTATCTTGTATAGTAGATAATTTTTATTATGCTCTTCCAAAATTTATTTTAGGGGGAGCATATAGTCGCCCCTTCGTCTGTCTCTCCGTGTGTCCGTCCGTGCACAATTTTTGTCCGGGCTATTTCTCAGCAACTATTGACCGTAATTCAATGAAGCTTTAAGGAAAGCTTCACTACCAAGAGGAGATGTGCATATTATCAGCGGGTTCTGGTCGGATGATTTTTCACAGAGTTATGTCCCTTTGAAATTTTTCATTTTACATATAGTGCAACTCTTGTCCGGGCTATTTCTCAGCAACTAAAGACTGAAATTCAATGAAGCTTTAAGGGAAGCTTCACTACCAAGAGGAGATGTGCATATTATCCGCCGGTTCTCGTCAGATGATTTTTCACAGAGTTATGGCCCTTTGAAATTTTTCATTTTACATATAGTGCAACTCTTGTCCGGGCTATTTCTCAGCAACTAATGACTGGAATTCAATGAAACTTTATGGGAAGCTTCACTACCAAGAGGAGATGTGCATATTATCAGCCGGTTCTCATCGGATGATTTTTCACAGAGTTATGGCCCTTTGATATTTTCCATTGTCCATATAGTGCAATTCTTGTCCGAGCTATTTCTCAGCAACTTATTACGGGAATTCAATGAAACTTTATGGGAAGCCTCACTACCAACAGGAGATGTGCATATTATCAGCCTGTAATGGTCGGATGATTTTTCACAGAATTATGGCCTTTTGAAATTTTCTATAAACTGTACATATAGTGCAATTCTTGTCCGGGCTATTTCTCCCCAACTACTGACTGGAACTCAATGAAGCTTAATGGAAAGCTTAACTACCTTGAGGAGATGCACATGTTATTTGTGGGTTCTGGTTAGATGATTTATTTAGAGAGTTATGGCCCTTTGAAATGTTTAAGTTGCTAAACCATCTATCGTATTATTTTATCCAAAGTTATGCCCCTCAAGACGTTTCCTTTTATCTGAATATATAGTGCAATATTGTAACAAAAAAAACCTTTGGGGAGCATCACCCGTCTCCGACGGTTTCTTGTTATTTTGTCCACTGAAACCTAAATGTTCAGAGCTTGTTACATTACCGCTTAAACTTTGTAAAAGTCATGCCCTTGAAGTTAAAAATGGCAAAGCCCCTGGATTCCCATGAATTTTCTTGACTTTTTTTGTGAACTAACATTGAAAAACGTCTAAGAAACAAAAAGCCCAAAGGTGTAACATGATATAGTGGTCATCTACTAAATTTTTTCAAATAAAACCCCTGGGGTAAACACTTGGTTTGCCTGAAACTGTGAGTTGAAATGTGTTATATATTTAATTATAAGGCATAATAACTTAAAAACCTTTCTGAAACTACTCATCACAAAAAATATATTTGCTATGTGTCATCAAATTGTGGTCCTTTACAAAGATTGTTCATATCATGTCCCTGGGTCTGAAACTCGCAATGCTCCATTTATGGCAATCTTTGACATCTTGTTTAGTAAAAAGTTTTATTTCCATGCAAATTAGGAACCAGCAAAAAGATGCAAATATATTGTCAGAATGTTAATACAATAAATAAGGATAAAATGCACATTGTTAAAACATTAACGTTATTTGTTCCTTCTTCGGCTTTAGGTTCATTATTTCAAGGATCAATTTGTGTCAGTGCTATTGTTGTATTCCTATTATATCTTTCAGACCCAACTATATGCTATGTTTATGTGATGGAATATGCAGAAAATAAATCCCTGGTAAAGTTCTTGACGAGTCGGCCAGAACCAGTGATGGTACATCAGAAGCTCAAACTCCTCAAGGATGCTGCTCATGTAAGTATGATAGATGAGTGCTCGCTGACCAGTGTGGGAAAACTGGGCTTAATGCATCTGGGTAAAGTGTTGTCCAGGATTAGCCTGTGCTGTCCACACTAGCCTGTGTGTACTATTCAAGGATAACACTTTCAACTTTAATGAAACTTTGGGTTTAAAGGCAGTCTCTTTTTAAAAGTAAACCCAGTTTAGACAGAAAGTGTTTCACCTCATTAGCCTATGCTTACTGCACTGGCTTATCTGGGATCACACTTTGCGGGATGCATTAAGCACTGGCTTATCTGGGATCACACTCTGCGGGATGCATTAAGCACGGTTTTCTGGGATCACACCCTGCGGGATGCATTAAGCACCGTTTTCTGGGATCACACTCTGTGGGATGCATTAAGCACGGTTTTCTGGGATCACACTCTGCGGGATGCATTAAGCACGGTTTTCCCAGAACGAGGCTCATACTTCAATGGTGGAGCATTCAGTATCAGATAGTGGATAGCTTTTGTGTGATAAGGCACTTTTTTTACCTAAAATGTTCAGACCAATAAAAAAAAATAAGAGCGTACTCAATAATATATGTGACTTGTCTCCAGATCTTAGTTTGATTTTACTTGCCAAGTGCTGAAATATTTTTAATTATCAGAGCAATTACTCCTGATATCATTTCTTACTTACCTGACTTCAGGACTAACTTTTTTATACCCCCACAAACTAAGTTTAGAGGGTATATAGGAGTGAGCTTGTCTGTCGGTCGGTCGTTCCGTATTAAGTGTCCGCTCTCTAATTGAAAAAGTTTTCACCAAACTTGGTCAAAAGTTGTATCTAGATGATATCTAGGCCAAGTTCAAACATTGGCCTTGCCGGGTCAAAAACTAGGTCACGGGGTCACTTAGTGCGTTTTAAACATACAGCATGTTGTTCGCTCTCTAATTCAAATAGTTATCAGAGCTGTACCAAACTTGGTCAGAAGTTGTATCTAGATGATGTCTAGGCCAAGTTCGAACATGGGTCATTGCAGGTCAAAAACTAGGTAACGGGGTCACTTAGTGCGTTTTTAACATTGAGCATGGTGTCCGCACTCTTATTCAAGTAGTTTTCGTCCAATCTTCACCAAACTTGGTCAGAAGTTGTATCTAGATTATATCTAGGCCAAGTTTGAACATGGGCCTCGTCGGGTCAAAAACTAGGTCGCGGGGTCACTAAGTGTGTTTTAAACATTAAGCATGGTGTCCGCTCTCTAATTCAAGTAGTTTTCATCAAAGCTTCACCAAAATTGGTCAAAAGTTGTATCTAGATGATGTCTAGGCCAAGTTCGAACATGGTCATGGCAGGTCAAAAACTAGGTCACCGGGTCACTTAGTGGGTTTTAAACATTGAGCATGGTGTTCCCTCTTATTAGCTCATCTATTTTTTGAAGAAAAAAATGAGCTATTGTCATCACCTTGGCGTCTGCGTCCGGTTAAGTTTTGCGTTTAGGTCCACTTTTCTCATAAAGTATCAATGCTATTGCATTCAAACTTGGTACACTTACTTACTATCATGAGGGGACTGGGCAGGCAAAGTTAGATAACTATGGCTTGCATTTTGACAGAATTATGTGCCATTTTTATACTTAAAAAATTGAAAATTTTGGTTAAGTTTTGTGTTTAGGTCCATTTTATTCCTTAAGTATCAAAGCTTTCGCTTTCATACTTGCAACGCTTTGTTACTCTCATAAAGGGACTGTGCAGGCAAAGTTATGTTACTCTGACTGGCATTTTGACAGAATTATGTGCCCTTTTTATATTTAGAAAATTGAAAATTTGGTTAAGTTTTTTGTTTAGGTCCACTTTTTTCCTAAAGTATCAAAGCTATTGCTTTCATACTTGCAACACTTACTAACTATCGTAAGGGGACTGTGCAGGAAAAGTTATGTAACACTGACTGGCATTTTGACGGAATTATGGGCCCTTTATACTTGAAAATTTGGTTAAGTTTTGTGTTTTGGTCCACTTTACCCCTTAAGTATCATAGATATTGCTTTCATACTTGGAACACTCGAAAACTATCATAAGGGGACAGTAAAGGACAAGTTGCATAACTCTGGTTGTCATTTTTATGGAATTATGGCCCTTTTTTGACTTAGTAACTTTGAATATATGGTTACATTTTGTGTTTAGATCCACTTTACTTCTAAAGTATCAAGGCTATTGCTTTTCAACTTCAAATACTTTCATGCTATCATGAGGGTACTGTACCTGGCAAATTGAATTTTACCTTGACATTTGAATGACCTTGACCCTAAGGTCAAATTATTAAATTTTGCTAAAACTTCTTTATTTATGATAAGATTCGATTGATACTTTGACAAAACAACTCTTACCGGACATTCCACAATAGACTCCACCCAAACCATCCCCCACGCCCCTCTGAATCCTCCCCCCCACGAATCCCCCCTCAATACCCCCCCCCCATTATTTTATTTTTTTTAAATTAATGATCATCTAATCAATGACCAACACACCCTCACAATATACCCCCCCCACCCCCACCCCAAAAAAATAATGTTTATGCCCCTGGTAGGGTGGCATATAGCAGTTGAACTGTCCGTCAGTCAGTCTGTCCTTCCGTCCGAAAAAAACTTTAACATTGGCTATAACTTTTTTCACTTTTGAAGATAGCAACTTGATATTTGGCATGCTTGTGTATCTCATGGAGCTGCACATTTTGAGTGGTGAATGATAAGGTCATCCTTCAAGGTCAAATGTCAAATTTATGGTGTCTGTCCGTCCGAAAACTTTAACATTGGCCATAACTTTTTCAATATTGAGATAGCAACTTGATATTTGGCATGCATGTGTATCTCATGGAGCTGAACATGTTGAGTGGTGAAAGGTGAAGGTCAAGGTCATCCTTCAAGGTCAAATGTCAAATATATGACGTCTGTCTGTCCGAAAACTTTAACATTTGACATAACTTTTTTAATATTGAAGAAAGCAGCTTGATATTTTGCATGCATGTGTATCTCATGAAGCTGCACATTTTGAGTGATGGACGTTCAAGGTCAAGGTCATCCTTCAAGGTTAAAAAAAATATTAAAAATTCAAAGCGGTGTTCTCATGAAGCTGCACATTTTGAGTGGTGGAAGTTCAAGGTCAAGGTCATCCTTCAAGGTCAAGGTCATCCTTCAAGGTAAAAGGTAAAAAAAAAGAAATTCAAAGGGGCGCTGTCATAAAGCAACCCATATTTTGAGTGGTGGAAGGTCAAGGTCATTTTTCAAGGTCAAGGTCATCCTTCAAGGTCAAAGGTAAAAAAAAAATAATTCAAAGAGGCGTTATCATGAAGCTGCACATTTTGAGTGGTGGAAGTTCAAGGTCGTCCTTCAAGGTCAAAACAAAATATTTAAAAAATTCAAAGCGGCGTTATCATGAAGCTGCACATTTTTAGTGGTGGAAGTTCAAGGTCAAGGTCATCCTTCAAAGTCAAAAGAAAAATTGCTTTCATAATTGCAACACTTTCTAACTATCAAAAGGGGACTGTGCAGGCAAAGTTATGTTACTCTGACTGGCATTATGACGGAATTATGGGCCCTTTATACTTATAAAATAGAAAATTTGGTTAAGTTTTGTGTTTTGATCCACTTTACCCCTAAAGTATCATAGATAAGATATTGCTTTCATACTTGGAACACTCGCAAACTATCATAAGGGGACAGTAAAGGACAAGTTGCATAATTCTGGTTGTCATTTTTACGGAATTATGGCCCTTTTTTGACTTAGTAACTTTGAATATATAGTTAAATTTTGTGTTTAGATCCACTTTACTTCTAAAGTATCAAGGCTATTGCTTTCAAACTTCAAATACTTTCATGCTATCATGAGGGTACTGTACCTGGCAAGTTGAATTTGACCTTGACCTTTGAATGACCTTGACTCTCAAGGTCAAATTATTAAATTTTGCTAAAATTGCCATAACTTCTTTATTTATAATGAGATTTGATTGATACTTTGACAAAACAACTCTTTCCTGACATACCAGACTCCACCCAAACCATCCCCCACGCCCTGCCCCCCCCCCCCCCAATCGAATCCCCCCCCCCCCCCCCCCCCTCAAAAAAAAAAAAAAATAATAATTAAGATCATCTTATAAATGACCACCACGCCCTCACACTGTACCCATAAAAAAAATTAAAACATTGTTAAAAAAACACAAATATTTATTTTTATTATTTTATTTTTGAAATACTGTCAAACCATCCCACCCAAGAATCACCCTCCAAAAAAAAGTTTTTTTTGATTTTTTTGGCATTTTTGGAAGATAATGTTATAAATGACCACACCCCAAACTATACACCCCTCTCCACTCCACCCCTCCCTCCTTTGTGATTAAAACTGAGATAGGTCCCTTCACCTTTAAAACGAAAAATAGATGAGCGGTCTGCACCCGCAAGGCGGTGCTCTTGTTGTCATTGTTACAACTAATGTTCTGCTTCATTAACAAAATCTTTTCAGGGAATGCAGTTCATCTTTGAGAACAACATCATACACTGTGATCTGACAGCTGAAAACATTCTAGTAAAAGCTGACCTAACTGCACTCATATCTGACTTTGGTTGGGCCAAGGAGCTGGAAACTGATGTTGAAGACTTCACATACATGCGCTCGAACCCCAAGACGAAGATTTTGTGGTTAGCTGTTACTCTTTTAATGAAAAAAGGCTATTTTGATGTTATTTCATTTAGATTCCACACCAAACATCAGAGCTGTGTCATTGTGATCATAAAATAATTTGGTTAAAGCAATTTTTAGCTTGACTATTATATATGAAATATATATAGTGGAGCTTTCCTACTCACTCCAGCATTAGCGTTCCCGTTAGCGTTAGTGTGCAAATGTTAAATTTTGCGTATCACCCCAAATAATACCTATGTCCCTTGACATATTTTGCATACTTCTCTACCAACATGACCCCAACCTATAAACAAGAGCAGACAACTGTATCAAGCATTTTGTAAGAATTATGGCCCTTTTTCCACTTAGAATATGCATATTATTGATAACTCTATGTTAAAGTTTATGTACCACCTCAAATATTTTCAATGTCCCTTGACATATTGCTTTTATATTTTGCATACTTCTTTACCAACATGACCCCAACCTATAAACAAGAGCAGACAACTGTATCAAGCATTTTGTAGGAATTATGGCCCTTTTGTGTCTTTGTAACTTTGAATATTTTGTTAAATTTACTTATAAAGTATCAAGGCTTTTGCTTTCAAACTTAAAATACTTTCTTACTATCATGATGTTACTGTACCTTGCAAGTTGAAATAGACCTTGACCTTTGAATGACCTTGACTCTCAAGGTCAAATTAATAAATTTGCTTAAATTGCCATAACTTCTTTATTTAACAGCAGATTTGATTTATACTTTGACAAAACAACACTTACCTGACTTACCACAATTGACTCCACCCAAACTATACCCCATGCCCCACCCCAGAATCCCCCCCCCCCATCCCCCCAAAAGAAAATTTTTTTTTTTTCTTTTTTTTTGAAAGATCATCTATTAAATGACCACACACCCACATTATACCCCCCCTCTCCATGATGGCTTACGTTATGCTGTCAAGCACTCAAATAGTCGAGCGCGCTGTCCTCTGACAGCTCTTGTTTAAGAACAGTGTTACTGGAAATATTTTATATCATAAATGTGATAAAGTTGGTTTTAAACCCGGTTTTTGTATTGCTTTGTTTTTTCTTAGGTTCTTTTCAATGATATATTCTATTCATCACACAGCAATATTATTAATTTTATTGATGCCTACAAAGCGAAACACATTTTCATGATGTGAAATAAAGTAATGGTAAAATCACGAGGTGTTAAACAATCAGTTAATGCATGCTACATAGGTAACAGTACGATAAGAGTAAATCTAAACCATACACTTTCTAGGTCAGCCCCAGAGGTCTTGCAATCCAAGTATTCAAAGTTCACAGACAATTGGAGTTACGGTGTTGTGTGCTGCGAGGTATTCCTTGATGGAAAGCAACCTGGGTTTGATGACTCTGCAGCTGGGAACAAAGATGAAGCTGAGATCTACTGGCAGAAAATCAATCAAGGGCAGAGATTTCCATGCCCTGAATTGTGTCCAAAGGAAATCTATGATGATGTCATGTTGAGGTGCTGGGAAAAAGACTTCATGAAGAGGATTCATTTCCATGATATTGTTACCTACATTGGATCATGGTAAACTTTTAACTTGTATTGAATAACACTTTCTTCTTGAACATCTAGACCTGTATATTGATTCCAAATTTGAAAAATATAATTATAGTGTGCGGATGTAACAAATAAACATACACATAAACCAATATTATTTTTGGATACATTTTTATGTCCCCCACTATAGTAGTGGGGGACATAGAGAATACTAGGTTAGCGTTGAATACAGAGAAGTTTATGTTGCGAGGCTTAGAACGCCGGAAGCGCGAGCCTTGGCGAGCGCTTTCGGTGTTCGAGCCGAGCAACATAAACTTCTCTGTATTCAACGCTAATACTAGTATTCTATTTATCCCATTTGATTTTTTCAACGTGACGTTTAACATAAATAGATCTAATAACCTTAACAATAATTTTAATTCCGTCATTAAAGCGCTTAAAATCTAACAAATGTAACCATGCGTAGTGATATACATGTATTTGTTCTGGTACGCGAAGTAGTCTTTAAAAAATTCACACACAAACTGTAAAACAAGTAAAAATATCACCATATGCATACATTCAATTTTACGCAGTATGCGAATTTTAACACATTACGACCGCGAAAAGAAGATTTTACTTTACTATAATTTATTTTATTTTCGAAAGAAAATGATCAAAATCCAATCTGGCGGCCATTACTCCTGACAAAATGCTGTCGATGTCAACATACATGTACACCATCGACGACCTAGTTCTGGCTACCATTACTTTAAATGTCGCTTTTTATGATTTTTGACTGGCGCGACTTTGTACAGGTCTGTCAATACTAAATAAACTGTACGCTGAAGTTTCTTTAGCTATCGAAGACCTTGACAATTTTGACGAGTAAACAGACAATTGCAGCGACTGACACTTTATTTGACAAAATATACAGGGCAATACGTTTTCCGACTTCGGACGACGAATTTCAGGACGCGCAGAACGTGTTTTTTATATAATGTTATGGGTATGCCGTGTGTGATCCGATGCATCAATGGCGCCCATGTTAAAATCATTTCCCCGAGATCAGGGAACGACAAAAGTACAATCAAAAATCAAAACATGTAAGAACTAGTATCTTACCTTTAATTATCCTTTAAAATCCATCTAAAAATCCATTTAACTCAATTATTGACGATTTTGCATCTAGGGTCTTTAATAATTATTTTAGCATAGTTAAATAAAGACCCTTATGCCATTCTATCACTTTATTCATATGAACGCGATAAACTTTCTTCTTCGTCACACGCTACGTCATGTACTCTACATTACTGCTGTTCAAATGAACCGGAGCAGTTTATCTAATAATAGCCGTTGGTAAACTCGGTTGCATTTGCAGATTTCTGCATATAAACATAATTATGTTTAAACTTGCACAATGTTTTATTTATCTATGGTAAATGCCCTTATTGTACGAAAAAATAATCTAATATATAAATACACAAAGAATGGAAAACATTCAAGTACACAACAGATGAATGAGTAGAAAATACCCGTGTACAAATGGGACGTTCCCAATTCCAGTGTGGTGCTATTTTTACCATCTTATACTTTACACAGCTCTATGCCTAACGTGAATTAAATAGGAAAGCAAACATAGCAGATTATTCATGAACTGTGCGATATGTGTATGGCTTGTTGTACATTCTTAATATTTAAGTTAAATGTCAAAAGTATATGCTTTGGTTATAAACAATGCACATTACACTAAATAATGTCATATGACTAGATTTAAAGGTTGAAGGTCGTATAATTTTGAAGCTCAAGTTTTGTCGACTTTGTTTCTTATGAAAAATCATTCAGTGGTAAAGTAAGTATACATAAAAAAATAACAAAACAAAAATCGTGTAATTTGATATTTTATTTCAACATTTCTTTTGGTGAATATATCATATATATTTTTTTCTGCAAAATATGCACATTTTCTTTTCATGGGTGACCTTAAAATTCGATCAATGAACCAAACAATTTCGACCTAATTTTAGCGCATATCGCATGACGTCATTTAAAAAGTAGTCCGTGCACGCGACAGGTATATTCCACAGTGTTGAATACAAGCAAGTATATTCCACAACGTGTTATACCGTCAATGTCGCGGTGAAAATGGGATAATATTGTTTTTGCTCTGTCTGTTGGTTTGTCTGTTGGTTGGTTTGCGCCAACTTTAACATTTTGCAATAACTTTTGCTATATTGAATATAGCAACTTGATATTTGGCATGCATGTGTATCTCATGGAGCTGCACATTTTGAGTGGTGAAAGGTCAAGGTCAAGGTCATCCTTCAAGGTCAGAGGTCAAATACATGTGGCCCAAATCGCTTATTTTATGAATACTTTTGCAATATTGAAGATAGCAACTTGATATTTGGCATGCATGTGTATCTCATGGAGCTGCACATTTTGAGTGGTGAAAGGTCAAGGTCATCCTTCAAGGTCAAATATATGGGTCAAAATTGCTCATGGAATGTCACTTCTGCAATATTGAAGCAGGGACCTATACAAAGGGATTAGCAACCTCGCGATATCCCGTTACAGCACGCAAAATAAACCGGTGCGCGAGATCAGGGACCTATACTTTAATCTCGATCGATTGGTCCCGGTGTAGCGATAATAAACCGGTGCGCGAGATTTGATAATCTCGATCGATTGGTCCCTGTGTAGCGATAATGCGGCTACACGATATCGATTGCGAGGGATTTCGCTTATTTAACGCGTTACGTTTTTTCGGATTCAAATTATATTATGTTAAATAAACAAGTACCTATTCGTTTAATTGTTGCGTTGTTGATCTCAAAATCAATCATTAATTAGTCTTATTATTACGCAGTATGTCAAATGGGCACCCAATTATCGGACTCTTTGATGAATATTAATTGCCGGTTGTTTCGCCAGGGTTAAATTGCCGTTGTTTATCGCACGTATGTGCATGTAAAAAAGACCGGTCTTTTAATAGAATTAAAATGTTACCATGTTTTGTTTAAAATAGCAACATTATCAAGACATGTTAAGTGCAAACAACTCAAAATGTATAATTGTTCTTTTAACCTCCGACGCAGCAAATTTTCGAATGTCATTTTGAAATTTATTTGGACTCCCTTAAGTCATAGTGAACGTTGGAATTCATGGAATTTACTGAAAATGTCTTCTAAACATAAAAATTTCCTTTCATGGGATGACGACATAGATTTAGATTTGGTATAAGGTTGTTATACTGATGATGAGGCAAACAATAAATCGCAAGCAAGCACGAAAGAGCTGTGCTATATTTGTCCTGTTTGTGGTGCGGAGTATAAAAGTGTATCAGGATTTCGAGGTCATGTCATAAAAAAACATTAACAGAATTTACGAGGTAATAAATATTGGATGCATTTTTTTAGTTCTGCATTTTGCGTACAAACCAAACAAAAAACAAGAAAGGTTTTCGTGTTTTAGTAGTTCTATATATATATATATATATATATATATATATATATATATATATATATATATATATATATATACTCATGTTTTATTCGTTTTATTATCATATATATCTCGAACAATCAATATATAAAACAACATTAATAAATCAAATCCTCGCACATGCAAGTAAGATATCCAAAACAGTGGACACATGATACGGTGTAATTATGATGAGACAATTGAATCAGGCATTTACAGTTACTACTAAATAGTGTGTACAAAGGAGTTTAGTGTTTTATTCCTTTAATTATTTTCAAAGAAATGAATATAAAACGTGTTGTAGAATGGTTTTAACAAAATTATGGACAAAGATTTAAATGCAGTTAATAGAACATAAAAGTTTATTCTGACTTAAGCATGTTAAGCTAATCGTCATTTACATTACATTTACAATAACAGCATGCTTTTGAAGTAAATACAAATCATGCATCACTTCGAAAAAGTTCCTATTACAATATAAGGAATAAACATGTTTTCGTGAGAATGTTAATATTGTTAATACATAGTGACCTGTCTGTACCAAAGTTCATAAGTGAAAAATATAATTATTAAATGACTTTTTTTAAACAAGAATTACATACATTAATATAAAATTAGGACACATATAAGAAAAAAATATGATCCCTGCATATAACTGCATAAAGTATATACTTGCATTGTTTTTTCATTCGTAATTTTTTTTTAGAAATATAGAATTGAGTAATACTGACAATGTAAAAGCTGTATGATATACCTCTTCCTATGCTACACTTAATTGTAGTTAAGTATAAGTAAAATCCCTGTGTTGACAACCTATACTAAAGCAAAACTATAGTTTATGTATAGCGATATGGTTCCTTAGAGTATATAAAGTACAATCATTTTATTTAGAGAGAAATCTATAAGTAAAATTAATAACTCCATCTATATAAACTAGTTAATTTCATTTATCTATATCCCTACATCGACTATCTATGCGAAAAAAAAATAATTGAAAATTCCACCTCAGGATTTCCTATGCAGACATCAAATTTTAACAGTCTTTCCTATAACACCAGAACATAAGCAACGCGATTGATATGTTGTGGCAGTCCAGTCCATATTTGGTGAGATCTCGGAATGCATTTCCGATGCACATAGACAGAGCACGTAAAATCACTCTTAATTTCAACCGATAACTTGATTGCTGTCAGACTGTCATTTGCGTACAACTGTAACATTTGAATTGATTGCTCTAATTCCTTTACAACGAACTGAGATGAAAAATTTTGCAGTTTAAGTTCCACAGCAAAGTCTGAGAAGGTTGTCGTCTCCACCTCCATTTCTAGAAGCCCTGAACTACATTCCATCACATCAGCTTCAGGCTTATCATTGTTTGTCTCCTGGAAGGAGTCAAGCTCATATGTGGAGTCTTCATCAATAGCATAACTATGATCACTTGTGAACTGCACATTTTCACTTTCTGACTGGGTAGAAGAATCTGTTGTAGCTTTAATGTTCACCAGGGGTTCACTGGCAACATGGTTTTCTTCCTTTGGCTGTTCAGATGTTATGTAGTGGTACTTGCGTTTCACCGTAAGGGATCCTCTTTTGCGTTTTCTATGCATTCTAAAAGCATAAAACAAAACATATTCTAAAAATCAGTTAATAAAATGTTTACACAGTCACCATCATTTATTGAAAACATGGCTTGCCACCATAGGAAGACTAATAGACTATGCCACCTTTTTCCACATTTTTCGAAACGTTAACGCAAAACCTAAACGCAAAGTGTGACGGAATTTCAGACGACCAGACAGATGGACATAAAAATGTACTTAGTTGTATCAACATATTAATAAAATTAATTGAAATATTTATGTAAGAATTCCGATTTTTTGCATTAATTGAATAACAATTATCTACACATTTCAGAAATTCTTAATAGAAGCATTAACAACGTGGAAACAAACTCTTGAAAATATCTCAGAATAAATGTTTTCTCCAATGATAAAGAAATATGACCTTTGCAATTTTTCTATTTTTTTTCTAGAATAATAGTTATTAAATTTATATTTTAAAAAAAATGGTCAAACATTCTGTGAATGAGAACGATTATATGTCTCGTGTTTTGAGAAAACTTGGCATAATGCATGTGCGTAAAGTGTCGTCCCAGATTAGCCTGTGCAGTCCGCACAGGCTAATAAGGACGACACTTTCCACTTTTATGACATTTTTTGTTGAAATGAAATCTCTTCTTAGCAAATATCATTGAAAATTCCACCTCAGGATTTCCTATGCAGACATCAATTTTTTTTTTCAAAAAATGCATTTAAAATATGCACCATACATTTCATTGAAATGTAACATTGGTACAAACACAAACAATAATAGAGCTTGTATTGATCAATCCCTAAGAAAAAGCGGAGACAAATGTTAATCTCAATTGTTTTTTTTAAATAATTGATTAAGGACTAATATTGTATCATCATTGAGCTTATACAAATCAAGAACTTTGCAAATAATGCAAATTAAATGTACACCACACAATGCACTGAAGTGTACAATTTGCTAATCCTTAGCATGCTGGGAAATTTGTCGTCTGCTAAAGTGTTGTCTGCTGAATTTCTAAAATTAGCATTTTCTTAGATTTTTTTCACAGAATACTTTCAGAATAGCAAACAGTTTGAATCCTGATGAGACGCCACGTTCTGTGGCGTCTCATCTGGGTCCAAACAGTTTGCAAAGGCCTTTAAAGTTTGATTCCAGCGCTGAAAGGGTTACGATACCAACATGAATAATATAGGGCTAGTATTTACAGAGCCTTGGCCCTTACGCAAAAAGCAATGACATATGTATACAAAACTGAAAGCGGTCTAACAATTAAAAAATGACTAAAGTTATACATGTGTATTGTCCTTTAGCTTATACAAAGTTATGAGTTAGTAAATAATGCAAATTAAATGTGAAACACACAATGCATTGAAGTGTCACATATCTAAAGATACCAACATGATTATCATAGGTCAATTATTGACCGAGCCTTTTGAAAAGAGCATTGACATACACATTCAAAACCGAGACTGGTTAAAAAAAAAATGACTAAAATTGTATAATCTCTGAGCTAATACAAAATTATGCCTTTGCAATTCATGTAAATAAAATGTGCACCACACAGTTTATTGAAGTGTAACATTTGCAAAAATACCAACATGATCAAAATAGTGCTACTATTGATGGAGTCTATTGAAAAAAGCCTCAACATATGTTGATAACACGTTTAACTAAAAAAAATGAAAAATAACTGAAATTATATCATCTTGGAGCTAATACAAAATTATGCCTTTGCAAATAATACAAATAAAATTAGCATCACACAATGCGTTGAAATGTAATGTTTGTAAAGATACCCATAAGATTAATATAGGGCTAGTATTGACTGAGCCTTTCGAAAAGAGCCACGACATATGTTGATCAAACTGATAGTGATAACAAAATTAAAAAAATGACTAAAATGGTATTATCTTAGAGCTAACACAAAATTATGCCTTTGCAAATAATGCAAATTAAATTTGCACCACACAATGCATTGAAATGCAACGTTTGTAAAGACACCAACATGATATATATAGGGCTAGTATTGACTGAGCCTTTCAAAAAAGAGCCACGACATATGTTGATGAAACTGATAGTGGTAAAAAAATAAAAAAATGACTAAAATTGTATTGCTTTTGTGCTAATTCAAAATCATGAATTTGCAAATAATACAAATAAAATTAGCATCACTCAATACGTTGAAATGTAATGTTTGTAAAGATACCAGTAAGATTAATATAGGGCTAGTATTGACTGAGCCTTTCGAAAAGAGCCACGACATATGTTGATCAAACTGATAGTGATTACAAAATAAAAAATGACTAAAGTTGTATAATCTTTGAGCTAATACAAAATTATGCCTCTGCAAATAATACAAATAAAATTAGCATCACTCAATGCGTTGAAATGTAATGTTTGTAAAGATACCCATAAGATTAATATAGGGCTAGTATTGACTGAGCCTTTCAAAAATAGCCACGGCATATGTTGATGAAACTGAAAGTGGTAAAATATAAAAAAATGACTAAAATTGTATTGCCTTTGTGCTCATTTAAAATCATGAATTTGCTAACAATACAAATAAAATTAGCATCACACAATGCGTTGAAATGTAACGTTTGTAAGAATACAAAATACAATAGTATAGAGCTTTATTTGACCAAGCCTTTTGAAAAAAGCCACGACACACGTTTCTCGAATTATGGAAGTGTAAACAATGATACGCATGATTTGGTGAAAATACCCACCGTTGTTTTATAAGTAAATACAAAGCATAGTCGAAAACAAATGAAACAATAAGATGTATCAAACTCAACAAACCTTTGCAATGAATACTTCTGTGTTGGCAACACTTGGTTAATTTGTACTCTTATTATTTCTCGATTGCTTTGTCACGGTCTCGCTTTGTCAAAATGGCGGCTGTTAAAATTTGCCTCGAAGCGCGAAGTCTCGTTGGGTCGCAAGTCTCGTTCCCTTTTGCGTAACAACGCGATAGCTTGTTCTTCGGTTCAGTGAGTGTCTCATCCCTTTGTTTGTATAGGTCCCTGATTGAAGCTAGCAATTTTATATTTGAAATGCATGTGTATCTCATGGAGCTGCACATTTTGATTGGTGAAGGGTCAAGGTCAAGGTCATCCTTCAAGGGGGACATTGTGTTTCACAAACGCATCTTGTTTGTTTTGATTTTTTAGGGTCTGCTCAACCGCAAAAACAAATTTCCAAAATGTATGTCAGCAACTTTGTATCAGACATTATGAAAGATCCAAAAATTCAAGATTCAATAATTATGCCTAACTTTTCGAATCCAAATAAATTAATATTCACAAAATTGAAAGCATCTACAGTATGCAGACATATATGTTAGTCAGATTGTAGGGCTATGGCTGCAGTAATCCCGTTTCAGTACTATGGTTCTATCTAAGCAGTCTTAAGTTGTAACCTCTCCAGAATAAAGATGATGCAAGTGTTTAAGTGCCTTTTCAAAGTTTAATATTGTTTGATTTTCAGGTTGGAAAATCATCCGTCCTAGGCAAGAGATGATAAAGCTCAAGAGATTATCTAACATTCCAAAATCCATTTCTGATTTTGGAGTACGTGTTTAGTTTTCAAAGTGTTTCATGTTTTTTTGCCACATATTATTTAATCTTTGTTGTTGGATTTTAACTTCCAAAGCCAGAATGTGTCACAAAATTATTGTATAAAATAACATGAAATTAATTAAATGGGAACATTTTTGCCACTATTAAACAAGCATAAATTGTTGAAAATCAAATTATGACATTACCTTGTTTTGATTTAAGACATACAAACTGTATTTTACAGCTGTAACTTTAAGTTTGTAATACATGGCTTAGTAGGAATTGTCCATATCTTTTGACTGGTTTAAATGAAATAACTAGAAATTAAGTTTTAATTTAGAGTCCCAAATTGCATACCACCTTAAGTTTGTAATGCTCCTGGCTCAAATGATCGGGGGTATATTGTATTCGGCCTGTTTGTCATTGTGTAAGTCTGTCCCAAAACTTTAACCTTGGTCATAACTTTTGCAATATTGAAGATAACAACTTGATATTCGACATGCATGTGTATCTCATGGAGCTGCACATTTTGAGTGGTGAAAGGTCATCCTTCAAGGGCAAAGGTCAAATATATGGCTTCAAAGCGCAGTAGGGGGCATTGTGTTTCACAAACACAGTTTTAATTATTTGAATAGAGATGAGTGTACATGTTATCTTGTTTGAAGTAACTTCATGAAATGATTTATTTAATTATTTATCAATTTAAAAAAACAGTACATAATTATGTTAATTAAGTTACCGATACCGTGGTATATATTAGTGTACATATGTTTGTTTCGCCTTATGACTCATTCTCTTGCCATATCATTTATTAAGTATGAAAGAAACAGTAATTCCCCTACCTTGGGCAGCGATTTTGACTTCCCCAAGCACCCATGAGCTAACTATATACCGGTAATGTTTGATAATAGAAACAGTACACATGATGGTACTGGCAGCCGCACAAATCTGTTTATTTTGTCGTATATTTGTTGAATACCACACATTCATGTTTTATTTTTACACATACGGAACTAAAAGCTCTGAGAAATAATCAAACTTGTTATACCCCCTTAAACGAAGTTTAGGGGGGTATATAGGAGTGAACTTGTCTGTCGGTCTGTCTGTCGGTCCGTATTAAGTGTCCACTCTCTAATTCAAGTAGTTGTCTTCCAATCTTCACCAAACTTGGTGAAAAGTTGTATCTACATGATGTCTAGGCCAAGTTCAAACATGGGCCTTGCCGGGTCAAAAACTAGGTCACGGGGTCACTTAGTGGGTTTTAAACATTCAGCATGTTGTCGGCTCTCTAATTCAAGTAGTTTTCATCCGATCTTCACCAAACTTGGTCAGAAGTTGTATCTAGATGATCTTAAGGCCAAGTTCAAACATGGGCCGTGCCGGGTCAAAAACTAGGTCACAGGGTCACTTAGTGCGTTTTTAGCTTATCTATTTTTTTTTTTTAAATTATGAACTATTGTCATCACCTTGGCGTCGGCGTCCGGTTAAGTTTTGCTTTTAGGTCCACTTTTCTCATAAAGTATCAATGCTATTGCATTCAAACTTGGTACTCTTACTTACTATCATGAGGGTACTGGGCAGGCAAAGTAAGATAACTCTGGCTTGCATTTTGACAGAATTATGTGCCCTTTTTATACTTAGAAAATTGAAAATTTTGGTTAAGTTTTGTGTTTAGGTCCATTTTATTCCTTAAGTATCAAAGCTATTGCTTTCATACTTGCAACACTTTCTATCATAAGGGGACTTTGCAGGCAAAGTTATGTAACTCTGACTGGCATTTTGACAGAATTATGTTCCCCTCTTATACTTAGAAAATTGAAAATTTGGTTAAGTTTTGTGTTTAGGTCCACATTTTTACTAAAGTATCAAAGCTATTGCTTTCATACTTGCAACACTTACTAATTATCATAAGGGGACCATAAAGGCAAAGTTATGTAACTCTGACTGACATTTTGATGGAATTATGGGCCCTTGATACTTGAAAATTTGGTTTAGTTTTGTGTTTTGGTCCACTTTACCCCTAAAGTATCATAGATATTGCTTTCGTACTTGGAACACTCGCAAACTATCATAAGGGGACAGTAAAGGACAAGTTGCATAACTTTGGTTGTCATTTTTACGGAATTATGGCCCTTTTTTGACTCAGTAACTTTGAATATATGGTTACATTTTGTGTTTAGATACACTTTACTTCTAAAGTATCAAGGCGATTGCTTTTAGACTTCAAATACTTTCATGCTATCATGAGGGTACTGTACCTGGCAAGTTGAATTTTACCTTGACCTTTGAATGACCTTGACTCTCAAGGTCAAATTATTAAATTTTGCTTAAATTGCCATAACTTCTTTATTTATGATAAGATTCGATTGATACTTTGACTAAACAATTCTTACCTGACATACCACAATAGACTCCCCCCAAACCATCCCCCACGCCCCCCCCCCCCCATCGAATACCCAAATCCCCCCTCAATCCACCCCCCATTTTTATTTTTTTGAATTAAAGATCATCTAATAAATGACCGCCACACCCTCGCACTATAACTCCCCACCCCCCACCCCAAAAACATATTTTTATGCCCCCTGTAGGGTGGCATATAGCAGTTGAACTGTCCGTCAGTATGTCAGTCAGTTAGTCCGTCCGTCCAAAAAAAACACTTTAACATTGGCCATAACTTTTTCAATATTGAAGATAGCAACCTCATATTTGGCATGCATGTGCAGGGTTTTTTCTGTCTATTTTGGGAAAAGGAGTATGACCAAATTGGGAATTTTTTATCGACAAAATTGACCATTTTGGGAATTTTTGCTTCGATGAAACTGCTCATTTTGGAAAAAAATGTGAATTTATCATGCTTAAATAATTCAGTGGTTTAACAAATAAATTTGTTTTTATTTGTTATTTTGTCTCCTTTATATAAACAGATGCAATATTTGGCATGTTCAACGTTTATTCAAGTACTGCAGTTTTGTTTTTCAGTTACAGTTACACTCTGAATTTTTATTTTATTTTTTTGGAAATTGGGATTTATTTTTTTTTTTTCGGTTTGGGATTGGGTCCGTTTGCTTTAGGAGTGCCTCCGTTTTCCAGAGGCGCAGACATTGCTGAAAAACCCCTGATATGTATCTCATGGAGCTGAACATTTTGAGTGGTGAAAGGTGAAGGTCATGGTTATCCTTCAAGGTCAAATGTCAAATATATGGCGTCTGTCCGTCCGAAAACTTTGACATTGGCCATAACTTTTTTAATATTGAAGATAGAAACTTGATATTTTGCATGCACGTGTATCTCATGACGCTGCACGTTTTGAGTGGTGGAAGTTCAAGGTCAAGGTCATCCTTCAAGGTCAAAATTTTTTTTTTTTAATTCAAAGCGGCGTTCTCATGAAGCTGCACATTTTGAGTTATGAAAGGTCAAGGTCAATCTTCAAGGTCAAGGTCATCCTTCAAGGTCAAAGGTAAAAAAAAAAAAATTCAAAGCAACGTTTTCATGAAGCTAAACATTTTGAGTGGTTGAAGTTCAAGGTCAAGGTCATTCTTCAAGGTCAAGGTCATCCTTCAAGGTCAAAGGTAAAAAAATAATTCAAAGCGGCGTTATCATGAAGCTGCACATTTTAAGTGGTGGAAGTTCAAGGTCAAGGTCATCCTTCAAGGTCAAAGGTAAAAAAAAAAAATCAAAGCGGCGTTATCATGAAGCTGCACATTTTGAGTGTTGGAAGTTCACAGTCAAGGTCATCCTTCATGGTCAATTGTTTTTTTTAATTCAAAGCGGCATTCTCATAAAGCTGCACATTTTGAGTGGTGGAAGTTCAAGGTCAAGGTCATCCTTCAATGTCATCCTTCAAGGTTAAAGGTTAAATTTTTTATTTTATTCAATTTCAAAGCGGTGTTCTCATGAAGCTGCATATTTTGAGTGGTGGAAGTTCAAGGTCAATGTCATCTTTCAAGGTCATCCTTCAAGGTCAAAGGTAAAAAAAATAATAATTTCAAAGCGGCTTTATCATGAAGCTGCATATTTTGAGTGGTGGAAGGTCAAGGTCATACTTCAAGGTCAAAGGTTTCAAACATGGTTAAAAAACACAAATATTTTTATTTTTTTATTTTTGACATTCCGACCAACCATCCCACCCAAGAATCCCCCCCCCCCCCCCCCCCCCAATTATTTTTTTTGCATTTTTGGAAGATAATGTAATAAATGACCACACCCCTCTCCACTCCACCCCTCCCTCCTGTGATTGAAATTGAAATAGGTCCCTACACCTTTAAAAAGAAAAATAGATCAGCTGTCAGCACCTACAAGGCGGTGCTCTTGTTTAACAATCAGCATGGTGTCCTCTCTCTTTTTCAAGTAGTTTTCATCCGATCTTCACCAAACTTGGTCAGAAGTTTTATCTAGATGATCTGAAGGCCAAGTTTGAACATGGGCCATGCCAGATCAAAAACTAGGTCACAGGGTCACTTAGTACGTTTTACACATTGAGCATGATGTCTGCTCTCTATTTCAAGTAGTTTAAATCCGATCTTCACCACACTTGGTCAGAAGTTGTAACTAGATGATGTGTAGGTCAAGTTCGAACATGGGCCATGCCGGGTCAAAAACTAGGTCACGGGGTCACTTAGTGTGTTTTAAACCTCACCATATTGTCCGCTAATTCAAGAAGTTTTTATCCAATCTTCACCAAAATTGGTCAGAAGTTGTATCTTGATAATGTCTAGGGCAAGTTTGAATATGGGTCATGCCGGGTCAAAAACAAGGTCACGGGTTCACTTACTGCGTTTTAAACATCACAATGTTGTCGGCTCTCTGATTCAAGTAGTTTTTATCCAATCTTCACCAAACTTGGTCAGAAGTTGTATCTAGATGATGTCTAGGTCAAGTTTGAATATGGGTCATGCCTGGTCAAAATCTAGGTCACGGGGTATCTTAGTGCGTTTTAAACCTCACCATGTTGTCTGCTCTCTAATTCAAGTAGTTTTCATCCAATCCTCACCAAACTTGGTCACAAGTTTTATCTAAATGATCTCTAGGACAAGATTGAACATGGGCCATTCCGGGCCTAAAACTAGGTCACGGGGTCACTTAGTGCGTTTTTTAACATTCAGCATGGTGTCCGCTCTCTAATTCAAGTAGTTAACATCCGATCTTCACCAAACTTGGTCAGAAGTTTTATGGAGATGATCTTAAGGCCAAGTTAGAACATGGGCCTTTCTGGGTCAAGGGGTCACTTAGTGCGTTTTAAAAATTGAGCATGGTGTCCGCTGTTTTTTGTGAAGACGACGTAAAATATTATGTGTCAATGCGGCATGTGGGGTTATTCATCACGTCTGTGACAAAGCTCTAGTTTTATTGGTTTTTTATTTGAATTTGTTATATATATGCGCTTTCAATTTTAAATACAAATTCTTTTGTTCATGATATTAAATTTAGTGTGAAATATTTTATTATGTGTAAATTAGTTGCATGTTATCCTGCCTCAATTTATTCTGTCTTGAATTTATTCACCAAAATGAATTGATGGAACAATGTTGAAAAGCATGAAAAACATGCATTACATGTATTTTGTATGCAGTTTTGCTTCATCTAATGTTTTGATGTGAGTGCCAAAGTGATTTTAGTCATTATATGTTATGTGTTTATGTTTAAATAGATTGTCTACTTTTTTGCAAGGAAAACAAATATTGTGTGTTGCAAATTTTTGCTATTTGTATTATACCCAAAGATTGTATGTAAAAGATTTGTTAGGAACCTATTGCAAATGGTGGATGTCCAACTTGTTAAAAAAAACTATTTTGTTTATATTCTATAATAGTAGACTCCATGACAAACATTTTAAATTTTCACAGTGTGTATGTTTGTTAAGTATTTGTATTTTAGCAAGTATTTTACATTATCAAATCATACGGTTAAACTGATCAACACTGCCCACTTCAATGTGAGTTGGAGCCACTGTATAATCCTGATTTAAAGATCATGTTTATTTGGTCCTTCGTATGTTACCAGATTGATGGGAGTCCTATGACAGTATTAGGCACCCATCTTATTAAACAACATAATTGCCTAACAACGTTATCTAAGTGTAATTTGTATTGTAATCATTTATGTATTCTATTTTTATACCCTGTATTTGGATTGGACTTATTATAGTAATTTTGTTTTAATAATAACTGAAATTTTCAGCTAGTGATTTTACTAAAATTTTGAAGTCCATATGGCAATTGCCTGATTAGATTTAAGAACCATGGTGTATGCTACCAACTAATCACATCCAAATTTGAGACTTTCGTTTAAAAAAAGCTTCATGCAGCTAATTGTTTTACTCAATTTCATTTACACTCATGCAAACAAAGTTTGATTGGTTATATAGGAGTCAACTCGTCGGTTGGTCCATTGGTTTGTCTGTGTGTCTGAATAAAAAGTTTGTGAAGCATATTATTTGTATATTTCTCAAGTTGTTCTGAGTTTTTAAACTACTTCTATATTCCTCAAGCAATTACAATTTGAAATATGCCATCACCATGAAATGTAAGTCTGCAAGACACCTTTCCCATTTCCAGTGATAAATACCTTCATTAAATAATGTGGCTGTGCATCTGAATTGCGCCATTTTTACGGCAGATTCGTAGTTTATTGAACGAACAACTTCTACGTTTTTCAAGCGGTTGAATTAAAGGGTCAATAATGTTATCAGCATTAGGTGCAGATGTGCAAGATGACTTTCATGCACAGTGATGCACACATTCCTTAGTATATGCCATTGAACTTAGCCATGTTTAAGGCAGAGGCATAACGTGTTCTTATGTTGTTATTTCAATTACCGGTACTCTAACATTTCTTAAGCAATTAAATTAATACTTTAAGTATGTCACCACAAATTGTTTTACATGAGCAGTACACTTTGTTCTTGCCAGTGTTCCACACTTTCCTGAGCAATATGCCCTTGAATTTTGCCATGTTTATGTCAGAAACATAAAACTACTTTTATAACTCTGAAGCGATCGAATTTAATATCGAAATATTTTATTACCATGAACTGTGGATAGGAAAATCATATGTTCACTCGCAGTGATCTTCACTTTCCTAAGTCATGTGCCCTTAAACATAGTCATGTGCTTTGCTGCTATGTTTAGGACAAAGCGATGCGGTGGTATTTCTTGTCACTCAATGTGATAAAGCTTTAGTGTTTATTTGCATGTGTAATTGTGTCACATTATATCAACCAATTCTGTTTTGTCGAAAGAAATTGTTATAGAAGGTGTGTGTGTGTGCTTGTGCGATATTGTTTCTCATTAGATTGTTGTTCCAAGTTTTGTGCCATCTCTATTTTTGAATATATTTTTGTATTATATTAAATATATAATTATTAATAAAACATTTTCGTATAGTGCCCTTGTATTAGTTTTAATGCTAAAGATATTCAAATATACGAGTTTTCATGCCTACTTGTTTTACAAATATTGACAAAACAAACAATATGTAAATGATACCATATTTATTAATTCGTGTGGACTTCTTTGAAACTCATAAGTAGTAAAGTTTACGCAGAAACCAGCACGTTTACTTGTTTTTGCTTGTATTTTAAAAACAAACATTGTGTCTGCATAGTATAAACAAATCTGCACCGACTAATATAATCTTCCAACCTTTGTGCATTTTGTACATGAGTGAGTTTTCTGTTGAACACTAGAAAACTGTTGAATAATTGAATAAAAATCTTATTCTTTTTAGCTCACCTGATTGCTCAGGTGAGCTTTTGTGATCGGTCTTTGTCCGTTGTCTGTCCGTCCATCCGTCCGTCGTCCACATTTGGTTTGTAAACACTCAGAGGCCACATTTCTTGTCCGATCTTCATGAAACTTGGACAGAAGATTTGTCCCAATGATACCTCAAGTGAGTTCAAACTGGGTCAAAAACTAGGTCAATAAAAAGAAAAACCTTGTAAACACTGTAGAATTCACATTTCATGCCCAATCTTCATGTAACTTTGTCAAAATGTTTGTCATAATGATATGTTGGTGGAGTTCAAAAGTGGTTCCGGTTCGTTAAAAAACATGGCTGCCAGTGGTCGGGGCAGTTTTCCTTATTTGGCTATAGAGAAACCTTGTAAACACTGTAGAAGCCTCGATCGAGTTTGAAACTGGGTCATGCTGGGTCAAAAACAAGGTCACTAGGTCAGAAAAAAAACAACCTTGTAAACACTGTAGAAGTCACATTCATACCCAATCTTCATGTAACTTTGTCAAAATGTTTGTCTTAATGATATGTTGGTTGAGTTCAAAAGTGGTTTTGGTCCGTTGAAAAACATGGCCGCCAGTGGGCGGGACAATGCACTTGCTTCAAAAGTGTCCTGGCGACTTGACACTGAAAAGTACAGCTTCAAAAGTGCCCTTGTCACTTTACACTTCAATAAGTTTTCATCACCTCCTCCGAGGCACGGGCGACGAGCTATCCTTCCTCTCTTGAGGTCTCGAGCCATGTACCAGCTGGCTGATGGTGGGGTTGCGTGCAGGGGGCTTGGGCAACGTGGCAGTTTTATCAGGTTGCTGCTTGGTTTAAAATTGTATGTAGGGAACATGAAATAGAATATTGTGAACCAGTGATTTCAAATGGCAGCTTTAAATAATTTATTTTACTTAATTTACATTGATCATACAATAAAGCTATGTAACTGGAGTTCATATTTCTGAAGTGTTGAGTCTCTCAAAAATATGACCACTCAAGATTCATTCTTGATACTTGACCACTCAGGATTCATTCTTGATACTTAATAATCATGAAAATGTTATATAAATACAGAAATACAATATACAGTCAGTCAACCAGTTTAGAATAACCCTGTCAAAAACGTTAATTCTTTTGACCACAATAATTTCTTTTGGGATTTAGTGTCAATGTGAGAAGATGTAAACATAAAGGGTAACATTTATTCTGTATGATAACAGGTTAGGCCAGATGGCATATGCAGTTTTTTGTCAAAATAGCCAACTAAAGTTCACCCTTACGAAAATTATTAAAAATCATTCAACATACAGAATTAGTATTTCAAAACATTGTCACGAAATTTGTTTTCAATCAGCAAAAAATTTATTTGAAATTAAAAAAAGCCTTCTATATCCATATGCACATTTCGAAACATAACTCATTCAATCAGTTCCGGTTACCGTTATGCTGCATTTATCCCCCTGTAAGCATAATACAAAAGCTTTCTTGATAAAACTTTGTTAATTTATTCCTTTACCTAATGTTTACCGAAGGCACATCATTTTGTTAGCTCATCTATTTTTTGAAAAAAAATTATGAGCTATTGTCATCACCTTGGCGTCGGCGTCGGTGTCCGGTTAAGTTTTGCATTTAGGTCCACTTTTCTCAGAAAGTATCAATGCTATTGCATTCAAACTTGGTACACTTACTTACTATCATGAGAGGACTGGGCAGGCAAAGTTAGATAACTCTGGCATGCATTTTGACAGAATTATGTGCCCTTTTTATACTTAGAAAATTGAAAATTTTGGTTAAGTTTTGCATTTAGGTCCACTTTTCTCAGAAAGTATCAATGCTATTGCATTCAAACTTGGTACACTTACTTCCTATCATGAGGGGATTGGGCAGGCAAAGTTAAATAACTCTGGTGTGCATTTTGACAGAATTATGTGCCCTTTTTATACTTAGAAAATTGAAAATTTTGGTTAGGTTTTGTGTTTAGGTCCATTTTATTCCGTAAGTATCAAAGCTACTGCTTTCATACTTGCAACACTTACTAACTATCATAAGGGGACTGTGCAGGCAAAGTAATGTAACTCTGACTTGCATTTTGACAGAATTATGTGCCCTTTTTATACTTAGAAAATTGAAAATGTGTTTAAGTTTTGTGTTTAGGTCCACTTTATTCCTACAGTATCAAAGCTATTGCTTTCATACTTGCAACACTTATTAAGTATCATAAGGGGACTGTGCAGGCAAAGTTATGTAACTCTGACTGGCATTTGGACGGAAATATGGGCCCTTTATACTTAGAAAATTGAAAATTTGGTTAAGTTTTGTGTTTTGGTCCACTTTACCCCTAAAGTATCATAGATATTGCTTTCATACTTGGAACACTCGCAAACTATCATAAGGGTACAGTAAAAGGACAAGTTGCATAACTCTGGTTGTCATTTTTACCGAATTATGGTCCTTTTTTGACTTAGTAACTTTGAATATATGGTTAACTTTTGTGTTTCGATCCACTTTACTTCTTAAGTATTAAGGCTATTGCTTTCAAACTTCAAATTCTTTCATGCTATCATGAGGTTACTGTACCTGGCAAGTTGAATTTTACCTTGACCTTTGAATGACCTTGACTCTCAAGGTCAAATTATTACATTTTGCTAAAATTGCCATAACTTCTTTATTTATGATTAGATTTGATTGATACTTTGACAAAACTACTCGTACCTGACATACCACAATAGACTCCACCCAAACCATCCCCCATGCCCTCCCCCCGTGCCCTCCCCCCCCCCCCCCCCCCCCCCCCCCCCCCCCCCGAATCCCCCCCCTAATTTTTTTTTTTTTTTTATCATCTCACAAATGACCACCACACCCTCACACTATACCCCCGCCCCCCCACCCCCCAATTTTTTTTTTAACGGTTAAAAAACACAAATATTTTTTTTTATTATTTTATGTTTGAAATACCGTCCAACCATCGCACCCAAGAATCCCCCCCCCCCCCTCCACCCACCCGAATCCCCCCTCGCCCCTAAATTTTTAATTTTTTTTTAAGATCATCTCACAAATGACCACCACACCCTCACACTATACCCTCCCCCCCCACCCCCCCCCCCCCATCAATAATTTTTTTGAAACGATTAAAAAACACAAATCACAAATATTTATTTTTTTATTTTTAGTATTTAATGTTTGAAATACCGTCCAACCATCGCACCCAAGAATCTCCCCCCCCCCCCCCAGAATTTTTTTTTCCGCATTTTTTTTCGGGTTTTTTGGAAAATAATGTAATAGATGTCCACACCCCCACATTATACACCCCTCTTCACTCCACCCCTCCCTCCTTTGTGATTGAAAATGATAGTCCCTTCACCTTTAAAAAGAAAATAGATGAGCGGTCTGCACCCGCAAGGCGGTGCTCTTGTTTTTATTGGGGTATAATGGAAAAATTTATAAAAATTAATCGGAACTGCTGATTATCCGCAACTGGTTGACAAACTGTATTTGTATACAATAGAGGACATACAATATATTAATTATACAGTTAATACAGTATGTATGTACCAGTCCTTTGTCTCTGTTGCTCCTCATACTGCCTATTTAACATAAATGGCATTGACCTTTCACCACTATTGTTAGTGCATACAACACACAAACTTTAAATTAAGAGACATTTAACTAATGTACCCTAAAGAAATAGGACTGACGGTTTCATCAGTATCACTCATACAATCAAAGGGCAATGCACGAACATCAAGTGTCCAGTGAAATCTGTGAATGCAAATCCCAGAATGCACAATAAACTCGTTGGAAATATAAAAATATGCATGCAATCAAAGTGTCCACTGTGACCTTGACCTTTAAGCAGTGCCACGGTTGTTGAAATCCACATGTTGTATTGATGTGATGATCATGTGTGCTTATTTATTATGCCCCCCTTTGAAGAAGAGGGGGTATATTGCTTTGCTCATGTCGGTCGGTCGGTCGGTCGGTAGGTCGGTCGGTCGGTCCGTCCACCAGGTGGTTGTCGTATGATAAGTCAAGAACGCATACGCCTAGGATCATGAAACTTCATAGGTAGATTGATCATGACTCGCAGATGACCCCTATTGATTTTGAGGTCACTAGGTCAAAGGTCAAGGTCACGGTGACCCGAAATAGTAAAATGGTTTTCGGATGATAACTCAAGAACGCATACGCCTAGGATAATGAAACTTCATGGGTAGATTGATCATGACTAGCAGATGACCCTTATTGATTTTGAGGTCACTAGGTCAAAGGTCAAGGTCACGGTGACCCGCAATAGTAAAATGGTTTCCGGATGATAACTCAAGAATGCATACGCCTAGGATCATGAAACTTCATGGGTAGATTGATCATGAGTCGCAGATGACCCCTATTGATTTTGAGGTCACTAGGTCAAAGGTCAAGGTCACGGTGACCCGAAATAGTAAAATGGTTTCCGGATGATAACTCAAGAATGCATACACCTAGGATCGTGAAACTTCATGGGTAGATTGATCAAGACTCGCAGATGACCCCTATTGATCTTGAGGTCACTAGGTCAAAGGTCAAGGTCACGGTGACCCGAAATAGTAAAATGGTTTTCAGATGATAACTCAAGAACGCATATGCCTAGGATCATGCAACTTCATAGGTAGATTGATCATGACTCGCAGATGACCCCTATTGATTTTGAGGTCACAAGGTCAAAGGTCAAGGTCACGGTGACCCGAAATAGTAAAATGATTTTTGGATGATAACCCAAGAACGCTTTTGCTTAGGATCATGACACTTCATAGGTACATTGATCGTGACTCGCAGATGACCCCTATTGATTTTCAGGTCACTAGTTTATTCTGTTTTCACACTGTCCAGTAAAGAGACTTACAAATTGAATTTTTGACACATGTTAATTCATAATGATGTATAAGCCTTTGTTTCTGTGCCAGTAAATACTATGTTTATGGAAATGACGTGAGAATTCAACATTTAAAAAACCAATGTAATATGATATGTAATATTATATGGCAACAGGACAGTTGTGATTTGCTGGGTCAATTCTATTTAGCTTGACCATCCAAGCGGTTGATAGCTTTGACAAACTGGTGGTCTGAAACATTGAGAAAATGTCACAATTCACTGACAATAAATCAAACATGTAATTCTTGCTACGCAACTTGCATTTAATTTTGTCAATTCAAATTATACATAAAAATATAATTTATTTTTAATCTGCTTGTTAATTGAAAAACAGCAACACAGTTTGTATGTATAAAACAATGTTAATACATAAATAGGATCAAGCATATTAAAATATCAACTTATATTTAGTTTCCTTTACTGTACAGGATTTGTAAAGTTAGGTTAATATTTGTGTATTGAACAAAAATAACAACAGTGTAAAGAAAAGTTAATTTGGGGATGTTCTATCCAAACCCTGAGAGTTCAGATTTCCTCAAATGCCAAGTAAAGATTGTAAATTTCAACCCACTTGTCTGGTTAGTTTTCAGAGGCACATATAATTAACTTTTAGGCTTAGTGTCTCATTTGTACATGCATTACTGTATTAACTCCAAATCAACTAGTACAAGTGGTAGGCCAGTATTACATGGACTGGTGTTCACTGTTTACACAGTTTCACAACCCCATCTGATACTGGTCAGTATCTTGGCAAGTGGCCAAAGTTGGGAGTGGAATTAATGGTCTATTACATAACTGACTTCTGTGTGTGGTAAACACATGATACTGGTCATGTGGTCAAGTTGCACTTATATACATTTGCCCAATACACAACACTAGCCTTGGCTATTTTTAATCAGATTGCATTGCTATCTATGGTGGTCATTGACTAGGGGAGTTAACTGCTATAAATAACATGTTTCATTACCATTAATAAATAAAACATAACAAATTGTGTGCACGTTTCACATATTGTCAAATAAGTCAAAATGTGTGAAAGGAATCCAAAAAATCAAAGACTCAATCATATAATGGATATAATTGATTAGTATAGGTCCTGATTGGTTTTTGCACTATTAATTGGATACATTTCACAGGTCATTGACATACAGTGACAAAAAACATATTCACACAATGGCTGTCACTACAACGGAGAGCCCATATGGGGGGCATGCATGTTTTACAAACAGCCCTTGTTTTGAAATCCCATCATGCACTATTGCGCTTATTTATTTTGAAATCCCATCATTCACTACAAACGAACGGGCTTGACATTGAAATGCACAGTACCACTTTCACTAAATACAATATAATGAATATGCATAACTTTAAGGCGTCCATTCTTAAATTGACCTTGATATAAGCAACATCTTTGTTTTAATGCAATACATCGTCTTCATATGATGATCATTTCCGCAAATTTATTTTGAAAATCCTAACAATCAAAACAAATGCACTTAAACATACACATAAAAGGAATATGCAAAAACTCTAAGATGTGACCTTTACATTGAAGCAAGAAAAATTGTTAATTACAAAGCACATTTTCTTGAAATCATTATCATTTATGCCAATTTATTTTTTTTAACACCTTAAGGCAACACAAATGTGTTCTTTCGCAAAATATATAAAAGGAATAAGCAAAAAACTAACATTGACCTTCCGGAGGTAACGTGGTATTGGCTTTGTTGTCTAGATATGATCATTTGTTCAAATTAATTTCGAAATCCCATCATGTACAACAAATTATGAGAGAATTACGAAATGTCTCACACAAACTCACTTTAATCATAAATACACAACCAAAAACACACACACGCACACTATATTCGATTCTGCTATTATAGTTGCTGGGGGTTGGCAGCGGCTTAAAAAAATAAAAAGTTTGGAAACATTTTATAAGATTTTTTATTGAAATGTAAGTAAGACCTTTTTATGGTTATCTTTGCATACACAATACAACAAAAAGACACTTAATTGCCAAGTCTTATTAGGGAGTATAATTACACCCATTTACTTTATGACTAAATTTAGTTTGACTCTTTGCCTGCAGAGAAAAGAAATAGTTGCCTCAAGACAGATGAATTTATGTATCAACTAGATCACTAACAGGCAGTGCAGTGGGGTGTGCTGGTGTGGATAATGACTAACAAATACACTCTACCCTATCAATGTTCCCATTCCCGCCCCTGGGGGCAGGCAAAGTCCACTATTTGCTGTTGTTTGAACTGTATCCATGTAAAGTGGTTTGTAAACTAATTTTTAAAAAGATAGCACAGTTTGTTCTAAAACACTTTGAACTGCAGTACACTTCCGTATTATGATTTATTATAAGTTCTTATCTAAATAGCCACAATATACATGTGTGAAAATTACACATTATTTATACTGTATATAAAAACAAATTTTCATTTGGAACTTCAGTGGCATGCAAGTCAACAGTGCACACACCTCTGTGTCTGTGTTTGCATCGCGAGGTCTACGCACAACATGATCATCCTACAATAAACAGGTAATGGGGTATTACATTTCTACAACTAGCAGAGCATCACAAAGTTGCGGGAGATTCTTAACGTTAGTTGTAGCGGTCTTTAAGTATAGACCAATAAAATTGAGAACTTTTGTTTTGGGGCTCATGATTTGACATAAAAAAGGTTCACGAATATAGCTAGCAAATGTTGATAAATCTAGCAAGTAAAAATTAATAATTATGACAGGAAAAGATTCATCACTGAAGCTAGAGAATGTTCATTAGTATAGCTAGGAGCCTTGTGACATAAGCTAGAGAATGTTCATTAGTATAGCTATGAGCCTTGTGACTAAAGCTTGAGAATGTTCATGAGTATAGCTAGGAGCCTCATGACTAAACCTAGAGAATGTTCATTAGTATAGCTAGGAGCCTCATGACTTAAGCCAGAGAATGTTAATAAGTATAGCTAGGAGCCTTGTGACTAAATTTAGAGAATGTTCATGAATGAAACATGTCTGAATCAAACTGTATTCTTTCAGAGTTGAACCTGAACTCAACATCTCTATTATACATTCCGTATGCACCGTCATTTTTTGCACTGTTGACACTTGTCGATTTAAGTATATATGTTTAATTCAGTCATTTAAACAATACAATCTTTGACTTTTTACGAGCGTTTGCTGTCAGTAATGACTGCAATGATGACAACAGAATTGATACAGCCCGATGCGTACACTGTACTGATATTTAGTTTTACTGACTACGTTATGCAAATTGGAGCTCATCCACACAAATCATTGATGATTTAATTTATTGCACGTGACTGTGGAAAGTGAACTGTAACTAATGGATATAAATATACGTAAAATTAACCTTTTTTGAGAAAACATATGTTTGATCGTTTTAAAATCCGTTGACAAAAAGGTTAAACAATAGTTTAGATAATTAAATGGATAAATCGCATCTTCATCCGTCAGGTTGTTCGTTTCACATTACCCAGGAAGTAAAAGAATTGAAATTAAACTCCTTAATTTATAATGATATACGTGCTAAAGGATAAGTGCAGGGTGCATAATCAAGGGGTTTCCCGGGTTTTACACACGAGCTGGACGGAATATAAACACACCGTTATGAACTTATTTTTTGCAAGTATATCAAGTTATTGAAATACATTTGCAAAAATCTTTAGTGCAACAAAGACAGATTTTCTTGCAGTTTGTGCCGATATCTTAAGGTATAAGAATAAATCCTTGAATACGTCTAACTTCGTTGACACAATTTCACGTTGCGTGAAGCATGATCGTGTACAATCAATGCAGTAGATACCGAACTTTTTAACAAGAAGACGGGTTTGTTTAATAAAGTTATTCCTATGTATTTTATATTGTCATATGCAGCATAAAAATTTGTCTTTTATGCAAAAGTTGAATTCTTAAGAAAATTAATTTTAAAAAGGTATTTGAAATAAAACACCACTTACCGTCGTGTATAAATCCATCAAAGTACCCACAAAGTCACGTGACGATGCGCCCTGGTCAAGGAACCATAGTTATCTTCTTTGAATTTATAGAGCTAATATGCTTTTCTTGCCATCACAATACAAGTTGATATGTTGGAAGCGGTATGGAGAGAAGGTAAATGGTACACAAACCATAATTCTTTCTCTGGTATTTTGGAGCTATTTTCCTTTATTTTTTTGTCTACATAAACTTAACTTATTGGGCAAAGCTAAACACGAAATGGTTTTAATGGATTTAAAGACAACTTCATATTATTATTTCCCCATTTTATGTTCTTGTGCACTTTAGAATTTGTTATACAATTGAAGACATGTATATGAAAATTCATAGATCAACAGACAGTACAGAGTAAACCTTTCTTTGATTATTAACACTTGGAAGTTCAGAATCTCATTTTAGGGTCAAATCATCACTTCTTTCAGAGCCGTTGTCAATTCATCACCTGCTTGTAATTTCAAAAGTTTTCTATGGCAATGTCCATACAATTATATAACAATTAAACAATATATTTGACAGTTGTTTAATACACCGTGCTTAATGTTAACTGTTTAAAACAACCATTAACCGGTTATTATGGAGAGCCGGTCTTCCACGTGCTGATTTTCGGTTGCTATTTTTAAAGACACCAGTTTAAATTTAGCCAATCCCATTTTCTAAATGATAACATGTAAGCAGCAGAAGTTCTCCTTTGGATAATTTTGATGTTGTGTCTGTCTGTCCAGTGGTATTTTTAAAGGTGCTAAATGCAAATTGGGAATCATAAAACATCGTATGTTTCCATTTGTATGATTGCAATATGATATTTTCCAAATTTCAGTTGTCATTTAATGCAATCGACTTGTAAGGTAGTCATCGCACAATAAATACGCATTCGTAATTTGACAACGATCAACAGCATATGGAATTTATCAAACCGCCATTAAAACTTGTCATTTAGCGATAATCGTGTAGCATCGGCCATCCGTACATTTAGATGATTTGAGCCGCGTTCTGAGAAAACTGGGCTTAATGCATGTGCGTAAAGTGTCATCCCAGATTAGCCTGTGCAGTCTGAACAGGCCAAACAGGGACGACGCTTTCCGCTTTTATATGGTATTTTTAGTTTCAAGAAAGTCCCTCCTTACCGAAAATCAAGTTTAGGCGGAAAGTGTTGTCCCTGATTAGCTTGTGCGGACTGCACATGCTAATCTGGGATGACACTTTACGCACATGCATTAAGCCCAGTTTTCTTAGAACACGAATCGATTTTGATAACGTTTCCCAAAATAGTTATAATGATGTCAGTAACTCGTGAAATATGTGTAACCTAGTATCAACATGAAAGACAGATTAATGTTTGTGAGTTTAGGTATTTAAAGTTGTTGTATTACATAGTGGTATGTACGTCAACTTTTACAAATGGTTTGATTATGAGTAAATAGCTTAAACACATATAAACTTTGCTCAGCCATATAACATCTCTTGCATTGTAACAAACGATACCCGATACAATCGATCGATATTGATATAATATTAATATACATATATAATAATAAATATAATCAAAGCGCTGAAGGCACTGAAGATGTTCGCTATTGCATAATTTAACACGCAATTCATTTTTGAAAATCAATCGCAAGTTTGAAATGAACACACGCCATTCAACTTTATAAAGTGTGTGTCATAGCGCACGGGTCGAGTTTTGTGTGCACTTTTTATCATCTTTATTATTTCATAGAAATAACTAAGACAAAATAAAAACAACATGCTTTTTGGAAGTTCTGAAAGCATAGAAAGTATGATGAAAATGGTAATGATAACTTAATATAAAGAAAATTTGCAGTCACCATATTAAAGGAATATTTTTTTCTTATATAAAATGACTATCTCACCAAGAATATAAATTCATAATGAAAGTTCCGTGTACAAAACTTTTGATTTTTGACACCATATACAAATTCAAAATATACAACAATCTTCGTATCTTGTATATGGAGGAATAAAAGTATATAAACATTGCTGTTTATGCTTTACTTATTACCCGAGCAGTTCACACGGTGTCAACAACGCTAACATAAACATAGGTATAGAGCACTCATGCGCTTTTAGGCATAGCTGTTACAGTTTTCATCTTAGTGACTTTTACATAACGCCAACAGACACGCATGAATATTTACGAATATTTAATAAGCTGATTCGAGTTACAACCTCTGAATTTTTGCTACATCACTGCGTATGTGCTCAATTCAAAGGATGTAGCACTGTTCAGTGTAAGGAATTCCGGACTACTCTCTGTATGCTCAAACGACACAAATTGTGGCCCTGTTACAATTACGCGTTACAATCCATTTCGCAGAATTTCACTTTCGCCTCCAAGATGAGAAAACAATCATTAGCGAAATAGTATAGTGTCACGATAAGAGAAAATCGTTTAATTATCATACCACAATGTTTGCCGTACTTGGTCAGCACGTCTGGAAATCATTCCTTAATGTGTGGATAGGCTGCCATTATTAACAAGTTTGCTATTTTCAATTCAATTTTGTATCAAAAAGCATTGTACCAGATTAAATGTGGCATTTTCAATTCGCAATGAGATTTGTAATGACCCTCGTCATGTGAAAATGGGTCTTATTCCATATGCGCCCATTATATAAATAGCCCACTCAGCTATCACTCCTTCTGGTAAGGAGAAACATAACATATTGAGTGATTTTAAAGCGAACAGCATCGCCTATGGCCTGACTGCGCAAAAGCACATGTTGGGTTTAACAAACGCTTGCCGAAACGCATAAGACCCATTTTCGCATGACGGCGCTATTGACGTGTGATTTAAATGTGTCGAAAGAAAACTGCGTTTAAATCAAATATAAACATACGATATATTTCGATAGTGAAGAAAGATACTCATAACAAGGCATATGAGGACACATATGAAGTGCTCCCCCGTAGTATATTTTTTATTTTACTCACACTAATGTGTGGTTTGACAATGCTAACACACATTTCATGCGGTGAATATGCAGCTTACAAGTGAAAAACACAACACAATAGTTAAACTTTTGTTTAATTGTATTTAATTATTTAGAAAAGTAAATTGCTAACTTTATTTCAAAGTCAGCGTATACGCCGACTACATTTTTAAAAGACATTTATTGTTATAAATATATTTAATATAATATATTAGGTTGTTTTCGGTTTTAGCGATTAAAAAGCATTTTCGAGGTTGCCTATAGTATGCCTGTAGTAATTCATGAACTCATATCCATCTGTCTATGTATTGAGAACTGTGAATATAAACAAGCTTAACCTTCTACTAACCTTCTGCTATTGCATTCGTATTATTATTATAAATTGTTTGTTATATTCGGGTTTAGCAATTATGAAACTTTTTTTTGTCTATCGTATCGCTGAAGTTATTGTTGACCTATAGATAATATGGGTCTTTGATATAAATAAGCGTCAACTTTTTCCCGAATCTCTCATTTTACGACCTGTACTGCGTCATTGAGTTGTATGCGAGAGCGTAACCTATTGCGTTGTTTTAACCCGTAAACTTTCCTTTGTTTATCGACAGACGCATCTATTAATAGCCTCATATATCATGAATACCAAAACAACCGTGAAAAAGAACCACGTGACCAAATAGGACGCAAAACGCAAATACCATGCGACTACGACTTTTATTATGTAAGAAAGCTCCGCAATTCCTTTGAAGTCGGAGCCTTGTGATTGCTATTACTTAAATAATTGACCTCTAACTGAAGTAAGCAAAGGAAACGCAGCACCTAATTGACCCATTCCTTCTATGTGCGAAGGCAGATTGAATTTTACTAATGTATGGTTTGCCTATTATAACACACATTATAATGCGGTAAATATGCGACTAACAAGTAAAAAACACTATAATTAAACTTTTGTTTTGAATTAAGTTATTTAGAAAACAAAATTCCAAACCTTATTTCAAAACAGCAAGACTACATTTTTTAGAGAATATTTTTGTTATATTTAAATATTTTTTTTAACAGTTTCAGCGATAATGAAACATTTTTTTATGTTGTCTATCGTATCCCTGTAATAATTGTTGAACTCTTGGTCAACGTATTATTAATTGAGACCTGTGAATATAAACAAGCGTAACCTTATACTACAGCGTTATTCTCACACGGACTCCCCTTTGTTTATCGCCAGCCTCAGATTTATGAATGAGCTGAGCGAAAATACTACGTCACGCACACGCAGCAGAAAGTGGACTATTTTAATCATTCATAAACAATCTCCTCCGCGACACGTACAATACGATCATTGTTTATTGATTCTTTTCTATAAAACACCGTTCGAAAATATTGAATGTAACACGATATTAATATAATGTTGCCATTTGTGAATACACATAATTGGAGAACTCAAACCTCTTGCATAAATTATACAACTCTTTCTTGCGCGGATACGCAAACGGGTATTGGGTTAATCATACCTAGTCATATCGACCTGAATTTCACACTAAGCACTTTAGACGGGCGCTAAAGCGCCCATCTAAAAACGATTACTGTTTCTCACCACATACGGGCATAAATAGCATATTTTAATAAATACCACACACTCGTTTCATACATAGCAATTCCACTGGGAATGAACAAAAACTGTCGCGTGACCCCAAAAGTCAACGTCCGTATGTGTTTTATGAAGACAAACAGCAGCATCATGTAGGCTTTTTTTTCAATATCTTTGCTGATCGTCCATTGGCTTTCGTACGACCTAGTGCATGCAATAAGGCATACCTAAAGCTTTCGATCGGTATATCACGCGTTGTGTGTGTTGCTCTGGTTTTCGAGAACACTTCGACACAAATTTCCATTGTAGAAGTAAACGTCAGTAGTAAAATTACAAAGAGTGGGTGTTTACTAAAAAACGATCGCAGAACTGTCTATGCCTTACCGGACGAACATATATTTCATATTTCTATGCATGAACAAACGAACATTTGTACAGGATATTAAATACACGTTTAATGAGTAAAAACAAATATGATAAACGGCCTAGCACTTATAAGAATGACAAACGTCAGTAGAAAAAAATGCAAACGGCAGTTGACGAATATATGCAGGCGTTTCATTTAATAAAAACATGTGAAACAATGTAATTTATACTAATGTAGAGTTAGCTATAACAATTTAAAAGTTATGTCACAATTCACGACTTATATAACTTCTGCAACAACAAAAAATAGCAAATATAAATATAATAATATGTAACATTATTTATGTGTGCCTTATACTATTTTAACTGTTTGAATACTAGTATTTTCTTTACAATGTGTAGATCATTTAAATGGTGTCAAGGATGATTACTGTGTATTGTTAAAAGTGCTAAGGTGTTTGTTGTTTCTTTCAGCTAAGCCTAAACTTTATAGTTTTGTCCACTACATTTAACAACATCTGCATCACCAGCCGCTCAAAAGGGGGGACACACTTAAGTCTTTGTTTCAATACAGTTAGAGGTACTACTAATACACGTTGTTGTTTTTTAACATGTAACCATACATATCATACAGTTGTACGCATAATTGATTGACATCTACTGAGGAGACAACAGCAACGTATTATCAAATGCAAAAGTAAATAACGCATAACAGTCTAAATTGTATAATCAATAAATAATACTTCAATTCTTTTACTAGTGAAAACCTAACCGAATTAAAAACAACAACATCGAAATGGTGAAATAATAGTCTTTTGAGATGTATTTATGTATAATTTGTATATAATTGTATTTAATTCCCTGAATTCTTTCGCTTATAAACGAATTAAGTATAAATACTATGTAAATTCATACGAATATTGCTTTTAAATGCTGTAAGCTGATATTATAAATCAATCCCATAATATTTCATAGATATAGTTTTTTTTATTATATCTACTTATATTAAATATGTGGAAACATATATATTACTTTTCATAATGACACGAAGGAAAAGTTATCTGTCGTTGCGGACACACAGGAAAGGTCGATCTGCTAATCCGATTCAATGAGTTCTTGTAGAACAGTCTCCAGTAGCATCTCCGCGAAGATAATCAGTTTTCAAATGCAAATGAAAGCTTACCTCTTACTAATGACCTGCTTCTCAAGCTATTCGATACACAGCAATACGATTGGCCAATATAAATATATTTCCTAGTGCAGAATTAAATGATGGTAATATTAATTGGTACAAACAAATTGACGATCAGATAGTGCATTATACTCATATACAAGTCAAGTTTTTAACATTTATTTTACAGCAAGTTTTTAGCATATGCATTTTACTATAATGCTTCGGTAAACTGTTAGAAACTATTTTCAAATATAAAGCTCTGCCCATAATTATTGCATAATAGTTCACACTTGATTTTCTCCCTTGTCTAGATAGAAAACAAGTCGTGTATCGTGGAAGAATTGCGAACACAAACGTTTGATTCGGTGCAAATGTGCATTAATACGCATTAGCATATAACTAGCCTTGTATGAATATTCAGATTTACGAAATATTCTTACTGTGTTGACCATGTAGTTTGTTTATTTTGAAAAGTAAATAAAACAACTACGATTTTTCCCGATTACTTATTTGATTTTTGGTACATATCATTTCCACACACGCGCACGCAAGCGAGCACACATAATACTTGATTGTAGCTCTCCGAATAAACCGTAATGCAGCAATAAAATCAGAAGGTAGCATTAAATAGGAAAGCAAACTACTTTCTAAGTATGATGATTGCTACACAATTTGTCTTGAAATTAGTGTACATTAATGAGTAATAAAAATAAACTACAGAAAAAGCAATATATTTAAACATGGAATCACAAGATTATTAGTGAAATATGACATCATAATTTTGAAATAAAATTTAGAAACAAATAACATCATCAGAATGAATAAAATCACAAAACGACATGAATAGTGGAAGATAATTTCAAAAAGAAAAAAAAACATGGAACTTGGCTTTCGAGTCAAAACTTGTTTTTTTGTTTGTTGGTTTTTTCAATCCGAAAAAAAAGACATTTAGATTGCGAAGCACCATTCAATCATTTGACTAAATAATCGCTCAAGTGAATTCATCGCCTTCGATGTTTAAAGGGTTTTAGGATCAACGAACAATTGCGTTGAACAAGAATAAAAAAGTACAATGCATCCGAACTTCTATGTAAAGTAAAACAAATGAATGATCTGCCAAAGCGATTAAAAAAGTGGCACATGACTGATATGTATGAATGCATTGCGATATTGGGGTAAACACACATATTCGAACCATGGTAATGTTCAATTATTACAGAAAAATACTGTTCATTCCACCAACCGGTTATATTAAAAATCTGAGATAACGAAAATATTAACACAAATTCAAAAGATTGACATCCGTACCGGATATGATTGATTATTTAAGGGGGGGGGGGGCAAACCTGGAATTATCAAGTCGAATCTGACATAATCTAGCATTTACCACCTCTGTATGATGATACACTTTATATTAGGTTCATGAAATTTAATACAACGGTTGTAAAACATCTCTTGGCGGGAAAGTTTGACGGAAGAACGGACGGACAACGCTAAAATAGTGTCCCTCCGCCTTCGGATAGATAAACAATATACATCCTCTTTTGGAAGGAAAAAAAACAAAACAAGGTGAGATCATATTAACTGTAAAATGTAATACCGGTAACAATGGAAAATAATACTTGAAAACATAACGGAACTAAATAACAAAAATAGCGTGCAACATCTTGATCTAATTTAAATAATATGCAAATTTAATTGGCATTATTTGTCCTTGTGTTTCAAAAGACTACTTCTGTGTCTGTACGACTCCCCACATTTGTCACATGTTTGCCTTTTTTCATCACTATGAATGTGCCTGTAAGTCCAACCTTTCTCTCAATCCAGCGCCACACATTACACTTGTATCTTACGGCTGGTTCCTCTCTTCTTCGGTGTTTTGTCAAATCTGTTTTGGTGGCAAATTCTGAACAACACATGTTGTCGCGTGTTCCAATGCACACTGCACCTTAAAAAGTTAGTTGACCAATGCAGATACTATTACACACGTTCTAATTTGAAAGGAACGATACGCATTTCCATCTGCATTTGAATCTTGTGAACTCAAATGCACAAATAGCTTAACATGTGTTTGTTTATTTGGTAATGCTTTAATATGTTCGTAAAATGAATTTAAGTTATTTTTGTCATTAAAACATTTGTCAGAAGATAAAGCAAATCAAAAACATGTTTAAAGAATTAAAACCCAAAGCGGGGATCAAGCTCACGACTTCGGGCTCAACTGAAGAAATATCGAATTACTTTTTCTACTCAACTGTTCATGTTATACAGAATATTAAACATTATAACTTGACAAACAGAAGAGTAGTGTTAACTATTTCATCTTAAAATGTCGTGATACGTTTTACACGAAATATTTTGATGATAAGCATGTATTATTTACACATAGTATATGCTTCATTTCAGAGTTGTCAGAGTCCTACACTGACAAAGTCCCTTTAATTAAGGGATTGTTAAATGAATTAGTATAAAAATGAATATTGTTCCGATAGTTGTTAAAAATGTCAGTTAATACTTCTTGCTATTTACTTAACAAATACTCGCATGTGTCTGGTCAGGGCCTCTTTTCTACTAAATAGCTTCTCACAACATGAATATTTGGACAAGCCGATGTGCCTGTCATCGTGCAGTTTTAAATCCCGCTTGGTTTTGAGGGCGTCTCCGCAAAAAAAGACACACATATGACATATCTGAAAACAGGTTAAATATACCAAATAATCAAAGTACTGACAGTACTGGTGTGACGATGCTTCTGAAGAGGATTGATATAAAAGCATCTATTTAAGTTTATCTACATCACCACATTTGTGTATGTGGGTACGAAAATTTTGGGTAGGAAAAAAATGGGTACAATAATTATGCCAAAAAAATATTAAGTACGTAAAAAGATTTGGTTACGAAAAAAAAAATTGTTAGGAAAAAAATGTGGTCACGAGCAAAAATTTGGATACGAAAAATAATTGGGTACGAAAAAAATTGGGTACGAAAAATGTAGAGTACGATAAAAAAATTGGGGGTACAGGGAAGTAGTACCCGTGGGGAACTTGATCCTTTCAGCGAAACTGGGAGGCGGGTTACATTCTCGATCAAATATAACAAGAAATATCTTTAAAAAGGTATTCGACGTGTATTTTCTGTACCACTTATCTTAAAAAACTGTCTGTTACAGTAAAACGTTTGTGGGTTATAACATTACGTTTCAGCATATAAATTCAAAACTTGACATGCTCTTTAATTACACCATGATCTTTAATTTCACATGTATATCATACCAAACTTTATATTTCGTTGTTTCCTTTCCTAAGTTAATGATGCTATGTGTACGGACGTGATTTCACAATCCCATGTGCATGAACATATACTTTTTCTCTTTTGATTATTGTTCTTTTTCTCTAATTCAATAAGCTTATGCATGTTTGTTCGTTAAGTACGGCAATAATTTCATGATGATTCCCGATCGAAAGTGGGTATGAGCACATAGTCGTAAGAGCACTTGAATACGTGAGTTCGCCCATGAACACATGGTAAGGTTAACTAAATCTCCGCGATATGACCTAATATGTGTTTAAAACACCAAACAATATCCAACAAACGAATGAATTGTCAAACATAGTATATGCACTGATGTGGCTCTGAAATTTCTGTTTGAAAAGTTTATTAAATATGCAAAATAATAAAGCACGCAGAAGAGCCAGTATCATAGATATAGTGCGGCTATTATGCTGTTTATATACCATAGTCGCTACAACGTTTACAAATGGCACGTTCGAAATAATTCGTTTTCTTTACACTCATGATCGCGTTGAAAGTTAATTATACACGTTTTAATTCGCAATTTATTTACTGAATCAAGACAAATGTCAAACACAATACAGAAAATACATAGTTGTCTCATTGATCTATAAACATATAATGGATTGAATATAACTGATTTAAAATTAACGTTTTCAAACTATTATTTAATCTTTTCCCAGAATATGCTGTCCTATTTATAGCTGAGCTTCCTATACCTTTATCAATGATAATCAGCGAGGTATGCCGAGTAGAAAAATCGAGCTATCTCAATCGGACTGGCTCGGTCTTTTACATAAGTTGCCATTGTGAAGACTTTTTTTATGATATGATAACTTAGACGATGCTTCGCAGCATCTTCAAAAACTATTCATCGTGTTAAGAAACTTAACACAGCTTATGTATAATGTAAACAAATTTATTCAAGATATAACCCTTGGATAGTTTTTAAAAACATAATTTTTGCGGGATTATTATTTCTTGTTACAATTAGCCATTCAAACTGAATAAGATTTAAAACTTAAAAAAAAGTCGCAAGTAAAATGTAATGAAACCATTGTATGGCAAATATTTATTATCTATAATAGCTGACGACCGCAATTGAGACAATTTACAACACACACACGCGCGCGTCTAGCTCATTTACCATAAACGTTCTTTTTCAAAGGAGCCTTTTAACTTTTCGTACAGCACAGTTGCAAATCTTATGTGTGCGTGGTAATAAATACTATCGTGGTTCTAAATCTCTTTTTAACAGAAATGCAATACTTGTTTAAGTAAATGTCATTATATTAATAAACATAGTAATAGGTGTGCATATAGAAGGAATGCCTGGATATATTCGTCAACTGCCGTTTGCAATATACATGCAAAGACAGTTCAATTTGCACAAGATGCAAATGAAGCCTTTACAAGTAAGAGGTGTGTTGAATGACCAGAAGACAAAGCACTATAAAAAGCAGAGTACATGACACAATTTAAAGTGTTATTTTTAATGAACGATCGAACGTGTAAGAGGTGTGTTGAGGACAAAGCACCATAAAAAGCACATGACACAATTTAAATGTTATGTTAATTTTGTTTTTAATTTAATAAATTTTCTTTTACAGTAAATGACACTATTTAAGAATTATATAGGCAATTGAAAAAAACACGGACGTGGTGCAGACTGAACTGTCCATGCATGCATATTGATAACTCTTTATATGTGATTATAAGTTACAAATATGTATAATAAATCTCTAATCTTTGTATTTTTCGGAAACATTATTTAACCCCGTTGTGGTCAACGATAATTTTTGTTTTGATAATGTTGTTCCGTTCACTAGCATACACTATTTGTAGGACTAGACCCTACTTAATGACGGAGTTTTCTTTTACCGATACCCGCTAAATACGTAAAATGTTTAGCATTACAATTTTTAAGTATTTTAAACGCATATATATAAAGCGCTTTAAAAGGTATCCGGACTTTCGTTCCCACGGACAAAATTCTTACGCTAATTTGAACAAAGCAGACATTCGTACCTACGTTGTTTTGACTACCAGGACATTCGTTCCAACTTTATTTTGACAACCCGGACACTTGTTCTTACATTATTGTGACAGTCCGAAGATTAGTTCCTAAATAATTTTTACGATCCAGACACTCGCTTCTACATATTCTTTTACATATATATATATATAGATAGATAGATAGATATAGATATATATAGATATATATATATATATATATGTGTGTGGGGGGGGGGGGGGCATTCCTTCATATTCAATTCCAACATGGAACTTCTAACGAACGAACGCGGTCAGCCTGTGTTATGCTTCGAGGGTCACTCGTACGCCAAGAAACACATGTCTAAGTCTACAATACGGTGACCATGCAGTTAAAGTCTCCCCAATTACCGCAAGGTTTCGCTAATTACAGATATCAGTGTAAGTCGATATATTTCAATAATTTTTAACGTTAGAATGCTCATGCTCACGAACAATTCTTAAAACTGAATACAAAAAATATCACACTTTTTTAATAATGACACAATAAAAATACCGGTTAAAAAATTAAAGATTGCTGAAAGTGTCATATTAATTTGGATAAAATGTGATAATAATGACCAGGATAGCAATAAAGTAAGAACCAATGTTCGGGTTGTCAAAATAATGTAGGAAATATTGTCCGGAATGTCAAAATAACTAACGAACGATTGTCCGTGTTGTCAAAATAACGTAGGAACGAATGTCCGTCATTCACGTTATAATTATGATTAAAATGGCTAATGTCTATACAGTATTTTGTTTCTGACAATCTGTTTGAACACATTACTTTCAATTTGAGTATTCGGCGTAAATTAGTCCTAGAAATGACTACGCAATACTTCTACCAGGAGAAGACATGTAGGTATCATACATTTTGTGTATTAACCAGACATCTGCTTCGCGTGGTTTATGACAACGTGTTGTTATTAAGTATTTGACAGCACACTATCTGATCACAACGATATAATGGGTTTGTGCTGAACACAGAGGCAATAAAACCACATATGTATCAATAAACAAGATTATTGATCGATCCGCCGCGAATAATATGCTCAAACAAAGAGTGTCAAACTGTGTGAAAGCAATTGAATAAAACAACTACTTTAATCAAGAACATTTATTTAATGCATAAACTCTTAAGATTGGAATTATATATTACTGCTAATTCTGACAATCTCATCTTGTGTTGACAATATTATTACGTGGCCGAATGTTAAAAAAGAATAAATGATTGAAATCAGATGCGGCATTGCGTAGCACCTTTAGCAATGGATACACGTTCAGCCTCGTTCTTGAATTCTGCGAGTAACGTGACTTCGACCTCTCATCAATTTCGGCTAATTGTGAAAAGGGTCTATTGAAATTTGTGTCGAAGTGTTCTCGAAAACCAGAGCAACACACACAACGCATGATACACCGATCTCAAGCTTTATACATGCCTTATTGCCTGCACTAGGTCGTACGAAAGCCAGATGACGATCAGCGAAATATTGGAAAAAAAACTACCTGATGCGGCTCTTTTCCTTCAAAGAACACCTACTAATGTTGACTTTTGGGGTCACGTGACAGTTTTTGTTCATTCCCAGTGGATTAATGATTTTTCATTTATAAACTACAATGTGGGTCTCTAGATTTATATCTCAATATTTAATCCTTATTTGATAATGAAAGTAAATTAAATAATTATACCACAATTTATTTACTCAGTGTACGTACCTTTAAGATTAATTCCATGAACCTTAAATTGTATACACCCTTGAAATTCAATAATCGAAAGCGAAAGTGTGAGTTTCAAATGATTGTTTTTGGTGATTATATCAGCATACATGTATTCATATCATAATGCTCATTGATATTAAAGCACTTCTGCATTCTTTGGTGTATTTTCAAGGTACTGGAAATACATTTAAACGAGCTGATATTCTTAACACGGCAACTGTTTAAAGTGACTATATCTCTTATATATGAGATCGTACAAATTGAGACGTTAAAATTCTGTTTGTTTCGTCTTACGCGACCTTAACTAAGGCATGTTCCAACCCCGAAATATTTAATTGGGTGTCAGGTGTTTCTCTTTTATTTATTGCTTCACGTATTAATACTGGTTTTGTTACAGTTACATCCAATTAAAGACAATGTGGATAATCGATGGTTTGTACTTGTGTTAATTTAATTGACATCCAAGTTTACCAAAATAAACTTGCAACAATCTTACAACCTCTCTATCTATATAAGTTCTGTTAATGTACCACAACATAATTTTCTTTTACGCTTACTATTGACTGAAGATACACAAATGTAGCTAGGTAACCTAACACTGGTATTTTCAGTTGACAAAATGTGTAGCCTATCAATCGCATAGCACACAATTTAGTAAAAGCCAAATTTGTCAAATGCCACAACATTCACATGTAGTGCTTTAAAGTAGTATAATTGACGCGCCCGTTAGTATCGTTTCTTTGAATACGATGATTAATTGTTTAGGTGTTGTAGTCCAATTTATTTTAAACTGCACCTTCAAGACAGGTGTATGAACGCTGCGCAATACAAGCGACGCCCACATAACACAACTCAAACCGCAACATTAAATCATAATGCAAGGGAAGGGCTTCAACGAATGCATTTAATAATATTCTTTAGTATGCACGATTTCATTGATCATTTAAAAGGAAATATTTGTAAAAACGATCGTACATTTCTATACGATCTGAGACATATTCGAATAAGTTTAGTTATCGATAATTAAGCAAAATTAGTGAAACAACAAACTACCTTTTCAATTTAACATATATTTTTTTGTAATATAAAGACATAGTATGTTGTAACGGAAAATGATGAACAAATATCAATGTAAAGCAAATGGTAATATTCTTTGCCTTGAAATAATATAATTGTTATAATTTTATATTTGTAAAGGAAATATAATGGGTATAAAGCCGTTGTTTATGTTCTCAACGATTATATTCTTGCATATTAGTCCAACATGCTTTTTTCCCCAACTTACAATAACCTACGTCTTTTATTATTTAAGAAACACATAGTAGGATCATATTTACATTTTTTTCTGATGACATCATTGTTTATTTACCGGTGTCCGTGCCTGTGCGTGGCAACACGACATGCGCATCCAACTATAAACGGATGATCGCCAAAGGTAAACAGTAATTGCACTGTGAAAGTTAATTTAGATAACTTATTATCGCACTATCACAACTTTACTATGCATCACCACAACACGACACGGCGTAAGGAAAGTATACATAGATAAGGGAATGTGGGCCTGCTTCGAGATTGCGGAATCTGCAGGATGTTGAGCCCTCAGTTTCGCCAACACTTTACTGATTACATTCCAGCGTAGGCCCAGTTGAACGAAAGAAAACATGATATTCGATATTAAACAACTGTTTTATTTATAATTGTATTCACCATCTAAAATCATGTACTGTATAGTATATTTTAATTAACATTTTCATCATTATCATTACTATCATCATTATCATATTCATTATCATCATCACCATCGCAAATAATATTTTTTTTATCACAATCATCATTACAATTATCATGATCACCGTAATGATCATCACTACCAACAGCGTCTTTTTCTCTGTTTGTGACGTTATCATCAAAATGTTAACATAAGCCCACGTATAAATAAGAACGTTATGTATCTTAATATTTTAGTAAACATAAATTATATGAAACAAATAAAAAAAAAGCCGTTTTCATTGCACTTAACGAGCGGTGTTTTAAAGTGATATTATGGGCATCTAACAGTTTATAGGTGTCTATCGCAACCGTTGTTTATTTTTAATGTTTTCACTTCATATACACTTATAATTATTAATGCAGCATCAACACACTGAAACAATAACCCGGAAAGAGAATAATAATGCATTTGAATATCAACCGTACTTTGGTTTGACAACTGATCAAGCATGTACGATGTGAACCTAAATTTAATTTTAGTGCAGATTCGTTCATACGACACAAAGACACAAATTTGTTTTACGGATAATTTCGGCTTAGAGGACTGGGTGGATCACGTAAGAATATCGAATATAAAATATTTTTAATAAACAACTGGTAGCAAGATGAGTTGCAGATAATTGGTCAGTAATCACATTTAAACTAACTCTTTTGACCTGATAATTCTTTTCAGCTCAATTCAACAGTGAAAATGCCCTTAATATCTTTTTAATGCATAAAAAATAATTCGTTTAGTGATCTTAATAAACTAAAATGCTCTTTGTCGGTTAAGTGAGGCAAAAATCAATACTCACAAAGACAACACGATACTTAATTGTAAAAAGTTATATGAAATATTATTAACATTAACAATATTCCAGATTATTCGTTTCAAATTATTTCAATAAAACGCGTAAAATTATGTTTCCGAAAACTAAAACATTATTTTATTTTATTGATTGTGCAGTTTACTGTAGTCTCAACCATTTAGAAATGATGAAACACTCAAGTTCTAAAACATCATTAATTAGGACATGAATGGTCGTACAGACGGGCCTCACATCACGCGCTTTGATTACAGTTTGATGATTACAAGCTTAAATGAATTGCACCCAAACACCAAACAAGTTAGTTTGATAATTTAAAAGCTGTGTTTAGATACTCAACGTCTTAAAAAATTGTACGGTATACTTGTCTGACATAAAACGAAAAGGCAATGAAAACGAAATGGACATACGAACAGATAGTGAGTGTTCTTTGGATTTAATCATAGGTTTTATATTCTAATAATTGCATTAATTTGTAAAATAATCAGACAAAAGTGGAATAGAAATAAGTGGCTATGCATTCATATTAAATTAAATGACTTGATATTGGACATATTGTGCTCGAAGCGCACATATTGAGCAAAATATAATATCGCTTAAAGAATTAATAACAAAAACCCGTCTGAAATTTTGTATTATGTGGCAAGGGAACGTCTAATGTGTGTACTTTATAGTATATAATAGCTATTTAAAAAATCAAAACCCACGTTTATTACTTGTAAATAACATTGAAGCAAGGATACAACTGAACGCCATACAATGATTGCAATGTGAATCTCCTTTAAACAAGTATTTAATTAAAGCATTAAAATGAAATAACATTAACGGCATATTTTCCTTATTAACTTATTCGTACCTTCATCAAAATAAAAGCAGTAATTAATCGTGTAGTTATTTTTTACAAACATACATAGGAGTCGTGTTCTGAGAAAACTGGGCTTAATGCATGTGCGTAAAGTGTCGTCCCGGATTAGCCTGCTAATCAGGGACGACACTTTCCGCTTTTATAGTATTTTAAGTTTCAAGACAGTCCCTCCTTACCGATAATCAAGTTTAGGCGGAAAGTGTCGTCCCTGATTAGCCTGTGCGGACTGCACAGGGTAATCTGGTATGACACTCTACGCACATACATTAAGCCCAGTTTTCTCAGAACGCGTCTCAATTAGTTTATCATAACTCACGAAAACCTTATTTGTCTGTAATGCGAATTCGTTTTGCGCTGTGTTTTTAATTTAAAGACGAACTATTTAAAACGCATGATATTAAATGGCAGTAGCTGAGTGGTCATGGTTACTGTCTTGGTGACTGCGCTCATCAGTGTCAAACTACTTGTATTGACGTCACAGATATTAATGTATCATTTAAAAGGCCGTAGTCATCAGTAATGTAGATTTATTTTTGTATCATGAGTAATAAATCGACAATCTATGTTCCATGCCCATGATTACATTTATTTATTGTTTTCCTTTTTTCGAATTTTGACAGGATACCTACAGATAATAACATTGAGAATGTTTATTGTTTGAATAATTTACATATGAATAAGATCTCTTTTTACGTTCCTCGTGCGAATGATTTCTTTGCATGCGAAATTTACGTAAACATTTGCGCTCTTCAGATCGTGCTTATATTACTGGCGGTTCTGACTGGAATTCGACCCGCAGCCGTACTTAACAACAACATCGTTATTCCTTTAAAACAATCGGCGAACAACGACACAGGAGGTGTCGCAGATAATGAGGACGCAGCAAAAGAACAGAATCCACAGGTACCTCCAATATTTTTTCCTTCGTCTGGAGTGGTGAACGAAACAAGCAATGTAACTGAAAATATGGACGACGACACGACCACTGTAACTGCAGTTGTGAATGCGACAGCACAGAAAACGGTAGGTCCTCAAACTAGAAACAAGCCGTCGACAAATACACTAACTACAACAGCAACGTCATCAGCAACAACGATACTGACTACACGTTTTTCTTCTACAGTAGCACAAACAACAACGATACCAATAACAACACCAGAAGCTACCAAGCCAGCAAATCTAACGACATTGTCTACAAAAGCGGTGACAGAAAAGCCAACTAGTAAACTAACATCAACAGCAGTACCAACATCGACACAAACGCATTCAAAACACGCAACAGATTCGCCTACATCTGGAAGTACTTTAACAACTGTTAAACCCACAACAACAACGACGGTCGTTATGCCATCCACAGAACCATCTACAAAATTTTCGGAAACATCTTCTGCTAAAAACACGTCAATATCAGCAAACAAAAGCGCAGTGTCGGTGTCAATATCTCATACCCCAGAATTACCAGTGACACAAACAGCCGTACCTGAGGTTACCAACTCTAGCTTGACTGAATTGTTTAACTCAACAATATCAAACACAAACATTACAAACAATTTCTTGAGTTCAAAAGCTGATGACCGTAACTCCCATGATACATTCTGGCCCATAGCGATGGGTCTGACCATGGGAATTCCTTCTTTGATTGTGCTCGGTGTCACGGTAGCCGTGCTATACAAAAAGCGTCGTCACGGCGCACACAGGGGACTGTTGTCTTCAATGTACGAAGAGAATTGATACCGATTTGTTTGCATGTTTTATTCCTGTTTTTTTAATGGCTGAAAGATTATAATGCACAATTATTTGTTCTAATATATGCGGCGATGATTCAGTTCATCAGCTTGCTCGATTGTATACGTGCTATCACGCATTAGAATTAAATCAAAGTACTGACAGTACTCGTGTGACGATGCTTTTGAAGAGGATTGATATCAAAGTTTATCTATTTAAGTTTATCTACATCACCACAATTGTGTATGTGCATACGAAAATTTTGGGTAGGAAAATAATGGGTACGAAAAATTTGGGTACAAAAATTATGCCAAAAAAAATTGAGTACGAAAAAAGATTTGGTTACGAAAAAAAAATTTGGTAGGAAAAAATTGGGTACGAAAAATGTACGGTACGAAAAAAATGGGGGCACGGGGAAGTAGTACCCGTCGGGACCCGGGCTAGGGAACTTGATCCATTCAGCGAAACTGGGAGGCGGGTTACATTCTCGATCAAATTAAACAAGAAATATCTTTAAAAAGATATTTGACGTGTATTTACTGTACCACTTATCTTTAAAAAACGTTCTGCTACAGTAAAACGTATATGGGTTAGCATATAAATTCAAAACTTGACAAGCTCTTTAATTACACCATGCTCTTTAAGTTCACATGTATATCATACCAAACTTTATATTTCGTTGTTTCCTTTCCTAAGTTAATGATGTTATGTGTACGGACGTGATTTCACATGCCCATGTGCATGAACATATAATTTTTCTCTTTTGATTATTTTTTTTTCTCTCTAATTTAAATAAGCTTAGGCATGTTTGTTCGTTAAGTACGGCAATAATTTCATGATGATTCCCGAAAGTAGGTATGAGCACATAGTCGTAAAAGCACTTGAATACGTGAGTTCGCCCATAAACACATGGTAAGATTAACTAAATCTCCGCGATATGACCTAATATGTGTTTAAAACAGCAAACAATATCCAACAAACGAATGAATTATCAAACATAGTATGTGCACTGATGTGGCTCTGTAATTTCTGTTTGAAAAGTTTATTAAAATATGCAAAATGAGAAAGCACGCATAAGAGCGAGTTTCACAAATGTCATACGGCTATTGTGCTGTTTATATACCATAGTCGCTACAACGTTTACAAATAGCAGGTTTGAAATAATTCGTTTTCTTTACACTCATGATCGCGTTGAAAGTTAATTATACACGTTTTAATTCGCAATTTATTTACTGAATCACGACAAATGTCAAATACAATACAGAAAATGCATAGTTGATTAATTGATCTATAAACATATAATAGATTGAATATAACTGATTTAAAATTAACGTTTTCAAACTATTATTAAATCTTTTTCCCAGAATATGCTGTCCTATTTATAGCTGAATTTCCTATACCTTTATCAATGATAATCAGCGAGGTATGCCGATTAGAAAAATCGAGCTATCTCAATCGGACTGGCTCGGTCTTTTACATAGGTCGCCATTGTGAAGATTTTTTTCATGGTATGATAACTTAGACGAGCTGCTTCGCAACATCGTCAAAAATGTATCATGCGTGTAAATTTTATTTGAATCAAAGTTTGTTTAATATTTACTGAATCAGTTTAGATTTATAACACAATAAATATAAAAGACGTAAACACCAATAACTATCATTTTAAGACGACTGGGTCTTATTTTAATGCCGAGACATTCTGAATCTGTTCGACGATATATAAGTAGATTCATACACATCAATAAAATTATTGACATGACAGTCCAGATACTGTTAGTGATTTGCGATAAATGGCAACGTTTAAAGTTTTTAAATTTTGTTCCCATGAAGGTTTAAATATATTTCTTACTAAAGCTGTTATTTTTGGTACGTTCGATCACTTATTTTATTGCTTTACGGCAAAAGACAACTGTTATATTAAATAGGAAACTGGTGGGATGAGCCTTATGTCCATACCGGGTAATAAGTAGAGTAATTGCAATAATTCAAATCGTTATATCATTCATGTTCATCGTAAAATGACAATTAGATAACGTGATTTTTTGTTCTTTTTATTATTTGTCTCAATTGTATGAAACTATTTAATCAGGTGATTGTATTTCATTTTAAACATATATATTTTAATCGAATATGCGTATATTTAATTGTAATGCACACATGTATACGCAATTTACGTTTAGCTCTGCAGGCATTTCAAAGAGCTCAATATGAAAACTATATACTCGCTTGAATCTAAACGAATGTCATGGGAAGGTTTCAAGTTCAAGGACAAACACCTTGCAAGATGATTGCATAAAAAATTATTATTAGCGATACATGGAAAACTTCGAATGCAAAAGACAGAAATATACAATGAGCATGGATTTATGCTTATTCGCTGCGGCGAATACTAACAACACAGCCTTAAGCTGCACAGATTCGCAACCAATCGAATGTGCGGTGAAATGGACGGACATCTAATATTGTGAAGCTATTCACGTGCGAATGTGCAACTTTTCAACGACAGTCAAAATCCGTTATTATAAAACAAAAATAACTTTCAACACACGCATTGACCCGGTATATTAACAACAAACCTGGAATTAACTGCATACATGCAGTTTCTACACAATCCATAGCCGGAAAAATCGACATATACATAAACATATTAGTTTTAAATATTCGTGACACAGAAATTATTCAACCCATTAACTAACTCGTACGCACGATCGATTTACTGTTCCGAGGGATCGACTAAGTAATTCGTTGAAACTACATATGTTCATGAGACATACGTTATAAGTCGTAATTACGATATTACTAACTCATGGAAACGACTAAAGAACTGATGGGATCAATTAGTAAGTTTACGGAACGACTCAGCAGATCGTAGTTACAACAATACTATATCGTATGAAGAACTAGGCACGTTCCGTTTTCATCGCGGATTTCTTATACATTATAATTCGTTATGTATATGAAAATATAAATTTGTTTCCACAAGCATAGCACAACATAAGGGTATGTAAGTCAGTTGAACATTGTTCGTTATTTTTTTAAGATTTCCATTTAAAAAAAAACATGCAATGTACATCTTACGTATATACCTATGGCGGTCATATTTATATGGGAAGTGGAACCATTAGTGCAGGTTCGGTTGAAGATCGTCAAAGTAACATTTGTGAACATTAAGAAATAGAGGATATTTGTTCATGTCAGTGTAAGTTCGTTTGTTATTTCACGAGTGATGATAGAACATTATATGCGCCACGAGTGAAAATATTATTTTTCTATGATCACGAATGAAATGTTAAAGCCTGCAGAGCTTAACGATCTTACACTGACATGAACACATTTTCTGTTTCTTTTATGCCTCCTTTTCAAGAAAATAATTTACAACTGTTTCCCATTCGCTGGAAAGTAAACCTTTCTCGGAGTTTCTCCCGTGGCGTGCCAATACATTTCAAAACACAAAATGACGTCATTAGTGTGACGAAATGACGTCATTATACCAGCGAAATTCTCCAGTAAAACTCTTACAATTTAAAAAAACGGTGAAAAAGCATACAATAAAAAGAAAATTTGTTGGATTCGGTGGAATGTCGATTTTAATTCACTCGTGATCATAGAAAATATACATACAATTATTTATGATAATCTAAACTTAGAAAGAGGAGTTCCGAAAATGTGTTATTTTTACCAGTGAAAATAACAATTTGTTTTTTTTTTCACTACTGTTAGTTCACTGAAGAAATGTCATATTTTATCATTAGGTATAAAAGAAATATCTTTAAGATAGGCCATGAACTGTAATACATATTATAGTTAAGCTCCAGTGCCATTTTGTTGAATCGAGCAGCAATTCGTGAATAACTTTGGAAGAGATCAACCTTTTAAACAATTGTAAGAAAATATGTACAAATATAACCGTTGGGTCAGCAGAATAGGTGTTTATACACATGTCTGTTTTTAGCTATGCCGGTTATTGCATGAGTAATGCAGAATCATATGCACGTGTATAGAAGACAACTCTCAAAGAAAAATATGTGTAAATTTGATGAGATTGCAGAGACGAACATTAGAAAATATGAAAATAATACATAATGCCCGCCCAAACGCCCGTCAGCCCGTTGTTCATGTATCTGGACAATCCGGCGGAAACCGGCATTGATTGACTCACTATTGTGTATTATAATGGCAATTTGTATGTCGATAGTTGTATACACGAAGTGTTTCACGATAGTATTATTCTGAACTCAACTTATCACATGGTAGTTATTAACGTCTTACAGTAATATGCATTAGTTTGACACGAATATTCGTATTGACAAAATATTCGATGTCATTGTGATTTTTATTTGAATCAGAATTCATTACAACTTGAATTATGGTCAATTTTATTTGTACCATATGCAAAATAAGCGGATACAAAAATTGTTCACTTAGTTCCAAATAACAACCACGACTCTTCACCATAATTGCCTTTGTCGGTACATTTTTATAATAGAACAACGCGTAAGACGTAAGCTGAAACCCAGCTATTGATCAATTGCTTAACATATAACGTAAATAACTACGATTAGTCATGTTATCGTTGTGCAACACATAGTATTTGTTTAAGTTTAATATATCAAAGTAATAACGCATATCTGCTATGTCGTAAACGATAATCTGTCTTGTCCTGCAACATGCGATAGGTCTTCTCAGGTCATCGCTTTCTTATGAGTTATTTCATGTTATAGACAGGAGGACTAACAACTGACAAAGTTGTCAAAATCGTTTCGATTTAAGGCGATAGCGATTATTACAACTAAGATAAAAGTACGCAAACAACAAACCATGTCGAACCCTGTGCACCTTTTTCGGAAATGTTAAACATTTGTAGACACGTCTTATGACTTGATTTAAAATCATATATCGCTGATGAGTTGAAGTCTGTCATATGTTTAGGTACACTGCAACATGATATTGTGGTATCAAATTGTGGAATGTTATATCGAGAGTAATTCCATTTTAAGGAATTTTAACTGTTTTTGCACGTTTGTATATGAGCGATGTGTTTCAAGTACGGACATACATACATTTACATTATATTTTCCATTCGCTTGTGGTCGAATAGTAAATTTGGTTTACGATCGAAACCAATGCAATCGATCGGAATTATAAGGAAAAACAATGCCGTAGTACTCAATTGTCACATAGTTCATCGTTCCCGAGACCTAGTCTTTTGGTAAATGCCAGTATCTAGTACACTGGAATGTTAAAACTATCACGCGATCTGGATATCACTCGTTAATTATAACCCGGGGAATCATCGCGACTATAACAGCATCGCGGCTTTATGTTCACATATTGTCTAGGATGCCACACAGATTATTTAATCTTTTATATTTGTTTCTTGGATTTGTGTGTAAATCATTCTCGTTTTTTTTTTTGTTTTTTTGTTGTTGTTTTCATTTGTTGTTGTTTTTTTTAACTCGGTTAAATGCTACACTAGGCATACATTTGTATATGTTAAAATGTAAATTTTAAATGGTATGTGATGATGAGAAAGTACCATGACGTTTTTTTAAACACAATTTTAAGTATGAAAAATAGTACACGATCTTTTTTTGGAAAACAAACACTGATCATGCAATCCGATGTAAACGTGAAAATATATCAAAGACATCCCATTAAATACGAACCAAATTGTATGTTACGTTAAACGTATTAGGCAAAGTATTTTCCTCGCGTGTTTGCGATTGTGTAAGTTTGCAATAAAACACATCTGTATAAGTATGAATGGCTTTCAGAAAGTACTGATTTGACATGACATTCTACAAATGAGTCGGGTTATGCAAAAATATGTCTAATGTAGCCAGCGCAGCTCCAGACCAGCCTGCGTATTCGCACACTCTGGTCAGAAGTACGCGTCCCGTTAATATTTATACCACGGAACTTTGTATTACTTTATCGACAATATGGTAGCTTATGGAACGCAATAGCTGTCTTACATTGTTAAATTTCTTTATGTCTTCTTTAGAAGGTGTCTTATTATGTCAGACCGTCGTGATATTTTGTCCATATACAGTCTTATTATGTCAAACAGTCGTGTTATCATGTTCAAATGTGGTGTTGACTTGTCAAAATAAAGTCCTATAATGTCAAACTGTCGTATTATCTTGTCTAAATATGATGTTGACTTGTCAAAATACAGTCATATTATGTCAAACCGTCGTGTTAGCTTGCCCAAATGTAGTGTTGACTTGTCAAACCGTCATGTTATCTTGTCCAAATGTCGTGTTGACTTGTCGACATAATCACATTTTGACAAGATTATTGTTTGACATAATAAAACTTTGACAAGTTAACATCACATTTGGACAACATAACACGATTGTGTGACACAATAAGACTGTGTTTTGACAAGTCAACATCACATTTGAAAATGACAAGAAAACACCAAATACGGACAAGATATCACGACGGTTTGACAAAGTAAGACACCTCATAAAGATGACAGAAAGAAATGCAACAACGTAAGACAGCTATGGCATTCCGTAGTAGCTCCTGACCAGACTGCATGACTGGTTTGGGCTGATCTTTAGCTCCGCTGGCCGCATATGGAATCAGACACATTTTCGAAGAACGAGGCTCCTATGGTGCAACATATTTTAAGTGTTATAACGTTAATTGCAAAAGAGAGCTGATTTCGTTGTTAAATTAATAAAAAACTTTTCTTATAATGTTCTCAAATATACGGTGTCTTTGATATCTTATTCGCTTGACGATCTACGCTTACGTCAGTTCCAATTTTACATTTTGTTATAGCAGATATCGTGATCACACATCAAACGTCATGTCCCTCAAACATGGCGCGGCTAAAATGGTACCACATAGTTAAATAGTTACAATATAGAATGCGAAAATGACCTTTATTCTGCGAGACGATCTTTACGTCAGTGCCAATCCTGCATTTAATGATATCAGGTATCATTGTTACACATCAAACGTCACGACTAATATATTTCAGCCGATCAACTTACCAATTGGCTAAGCTAAGCAAGTAATTGCATGCCAAAATAGTCATATTACTGAGCCGATTCCTGACGTTATTATGAATGAATCACGACGTCGAAGCACGAAGAATATAAATAAAAACACCTGTGGTATTGAATTTCTATGGAAACGGTCAATTCGACGAACGTTATGAATGAACCTGAATGAAGAAAAAGAAAGTTATTTTATTACAATTGATGCGCTCGATTTAATTTGATATGTTAAAGGGGCTTTTTCACAGATTTTGACATGCATTGAAGTTTGTCATTAAATGCGTTCTATTGATAAATGTAAACATAGGATCTAAAAGGCTCCAGTTAAAAACAACAAGAAAACGATTTTGAAAAAAAAGAAAGAACAAAACAAAGCCTTCAACTGGGCTCGAACCACTGACCCCTGGAGTCCTGGATTAAAAGTCTACGGCTTAGACCACTCGGAAATCCATACTCATACAATGAGGGATGTATTTTATAAGTTATATAAGAAATCCCCGTACTTCCACAAAATATAACGACAACAACAGAACCAAATTATACAATCGTTTCGCGTTGAAACGCTTTATAATATTCAGGCTTTTAAATCGTAAAAAGATGCATATAATGGATCTTTTAGAGCATGGTAAATGTTCAATATTACTGTTTCCTCACAAATATCATAACTAAAACGAAATTTGCGAATCTGAAAACACTTTTTTTTAATTTTGTCAATTTACCAAAACATGAAAAGGCTTTAAAAGAATAAACCAGGTACCTTCGCATCAACGTCTGTCATCCCATTGTACGCGTCACTACCAATATGTTCGAGTTATATAATTTTCTTTTCTTAGCATTGATAAATGCCATGTATCGTACATTTCATTACTCTACTTTTCGCTTAGAATTGCAGTTTTGTTTTGTAAAATTGAGACATTTAAGCCATTGAATCCTTTTAAGTACTCACGTATTGTTACACAATCGGTATTTTTATATCATGGAAAGAACACATAATCAATAACTAACACGAAATGTTAGGGGAACCTTCACTTGTTTTAGAATTTTTTGTCTAATATGATGAATCAGAATACGAGCTTTAGTAAAAAAATTGTCAACACTTTAGAAAAAAATCTTGAAACTAAGACAAATACTCTTTTTTAAACTTTTCAGTAAAAGTAGATTCAGTCGTACAGTAATACAGATTACACAATGTTCGGAGATTAGTTTAAGAATATAAGCATTTTTAAATAAAGTATCTTGGAATCTTCAATTGCTGACACGCAGGAGATTATTTTTAAGAGTACCTAAACTACCGTTGATTGACAAATGAAACGTAACTCTAGAATGTATTACACAAAGATATTTATGTTTTACCAATCATTTGGTCTGATTGTGGCATACTGTCGATGATGTCTTACATTTGTTGCTAATATTGTTTTAATATTTATTCAAAAATGAGACACACTCATTAACAACATGCCTAAAAGCTTTCTTTGCTCATGTGATACATCATTAGAAAGTTAAACTAGATTACTTTATGAATGACTTGCAGACAGGTGACAATTATGCAATTAAAGATTCATGCTGAGAAATGAACGTCATGTATTACAAATAATGTCAATCTTATTGATCATCGGATTAAATAATTATACAGATTTGAAGAAATTGTAAACTTTTCATTTAATTTGACTATTAACTACAAAGCGTTTTTCAAGAAATGTCGGCTTCTGAAATGTACAGCATACCTAAAATTAGTAACATATTACATGCTGCTATGTATACAGCCTTGGTTACAGGAATTCTATCTATACACGGTATGATTGTACTAGCTTATGCCATGATTATTTAACAGAAACACGTATAAAAACCATTCAGCACCGTATATGCTATTGTTTCTCCTACATAATGAACATTCACACATTTAAACTACAGGACACGGATTCGAAAAACAAATGCAATTCAGCATTTCAGTAAGAGTGTGATAATGTACTTATCTGGTATCATTTGTTCTGCGATACAAGAATGCCAATATAAACATTGTTTATATTTCATTTTGTATTCATTCGAGCCGAGATAAGTGACGACTGACACGTTGACCTTTGTTATAATACACCAAATATCAGAGAGGTCGTCTTGTCCTCATAATCAACAGTGTGAAATGTGAATGTCCTACCTCCCTACATTTAAAGGAAACAAAAATCGTTGGTAGATTAACAGAAGCCCGGGCAGTTCAAAGCAGCCCCGCATTACCCATGGCAGAGTAGGCAACTGCATATGGGCCCCGCGACTTTAAGGGGCCACATGAGACAGTGTCTTATACATTTTTATGGACTGAATGGTAAATTCCTATCGTAGATCGTTATGAAATTTTCATTAAATTATAGAGAGACCAAATTGCCTGTTTTCTTGAATTCTGAATATAATAATTATAACATATTGGCATTTCGGCATTATATTTACATTTTATACCTATTAAATGATATTGTCAAATTTTCTGTCTTGCCAGCCTTGGCGCTGGAATGCTGATTTAAACTAGGCCAGTATGCATGAGCCTCCATCACGTCGAAACTTTGTGTTTTGTTTTTTTCGCGGATTGAACCTCATTTTCTTAAATTACTATTTTGGAATATCATCAGAACTATGCAATTGCATTATTAAATATATTTGGTACAAACGAGTTATACAATGTCTAAAGCAAACGTGAAAGGAGATTAAAAGTCCCGAATACGATGAAGTCCAGATTCCGCCGTAATATGTTCTTAATAAAGAACAAGTATGAATAAGCTATAAATACATTGGTGCAACTTATAAACACAAACATCATCTTAACCCAATACGATTAAGATAATCAAGTTCAGTAACAATTTCCTGTTTTTCCACAAACTTAGAGCAACCGTTACCGCTACGGTTCATTTCACAGCCTTGCAAATAGAAATAAATACGGCAATAAAACGCCGAACAGAAATGTTTTATAGCAAAATTACACCGAACTAATTGATTCCAGGTGCAACTGATGATTTTTCTAATTTCTGTTAACAAGGCGGGCGTGCTGATCCCGTTCTAGGAATATACGCTAGTGAGTCTGTTTACGAAGCTCGGGTAATTAATAGTAGCCTTGAATCTGTAGATTTTTTCTTATTTGTACTACAGAGTTCTTCACAATGCCAAGAGGAAATAAATATAAGCGTAAATTGAATACGATTTCATAAAACAAACAGAGTTCTCAGTAATAACAAGTGGAGAATTATTATACTTTTTGCCATTAGTAAAAAGCAATACGTTTCAACGTCATTGGGTAGAATCAGTGAACATGTTGAATATTTCGCAGTTTGTAAATGTATACGCATATGTGCTAGTTTCCATCATTGTGATAATGTGCATTATTCTATTTGTTAATACCACGTTATGTCATATTATTGTGAAATTTTGCTTGATGTTTATAGCATAGAGTGATTGTTTTGTTTGCTTTATTGAATAAATTTGCTCAATTCGTAATACTCTGATATTGGTTCAAACTTTAATTAAGAAAGATGTTTAAAACAGGGTTCTGAAGAAATGTTTTATTTTTCATTTTTAGCATACAGTATCAATATCACGTATTTGATTTTGTATGCAAACATGTCACGTTGTATAATTAATAATGCGCTTTCCTTTGAATAGTTCAAATATGACTATATAAATATGGTATTAATACATTTAAATGCTCACTATCTTTACATGCCGTGAAGATGTTTGAATTGTAGAAATAAACGAAACTTAATTTTATTATTATTTTCAATTCCATTTGTATCATTCAATAGTGTTTTGCCTACGACCTTTCACACCTGTTTCCTTAAAAAAGCAGTTTCTGGTGCGGCGACTAAACGTAGTTTATCTTGCCGGAACATTTATGTATGCTTTCTGGTTACTTAACTGCCTATCATTACATTGGTTGTACGTTTTAGTGATGAAAATATTGGAAAGGTGCATCAATGCTTGTTTAAATTTTGAGCCGATATAATAGGAAACATCAATATACATTTGACTGCTTATTGGTATAAGCAATTTCTCAGCTTTCTTTAATGCGAGTTTCAAAGAAATGCAATATTGTGTGTTTTATAAAAGAATAATTTTTAATGTTTATTTATTAACAACTTGATACATATATTTACAATAACACAATATACGAGACAATATCAAACCGTTCCAATTAGATACCACAACATATATTTAACACGCTACAATGATGTAGTTTTATTATATACTAAAGTTCATATAAACAATAAATATAATTGCTCATATTATTAGCTCATATGTCTCTTAATTCATATGAAGCACATAATAAAACTTGTTAAAATAAATACCATAATAAATTCTTTGTAACTGGCCAATGGCCCATGCAAACAAGAAACACAACCGGAAAAAAAACATTCGATTCATAGACTTCATCAATTTAAACATCATGGTGTTCAGAAAACCAGCTTCTGTCTTTGTTCCTTTTTGATACGTTTTATATAACTTTCATGTCCCATTATAGGCGCATATTTTCATAGTCATTATTTTGTTAGTGTAGTAACTTGAGCCAAATCAGTCGATCCGGAAGGGTCATTTGGCACATAGCAGATAGGCACCCGCAAACTAATACCTGCAAAACTCATCCTGCTGGAAATAATGGAAAAATAACATAAACACAAGTCAAAAATGAATCCTTCTCTTCTTATGTCAAACGTCAAACGTTAAAAATTTACATGTTTTTCCTGATTCTTTATAAACAATGCGCAAAGTGTTTGTATATTAACTAAGAAGAAACATAGAAATTTTCGGTAATTTTAATTTATCGGAAAATAAGCGACGCCTTTTCCTTTTGTTTAGATGCGCGTATGAAAGCAATTATAAGTCTACGAAATATACAGCATTATATATTAAACGGTTCACAGCGAAACCTTTTTCGGAGGGATCATACCTAATGATCATCGAATGTTTATTGACAACGCAAGTCTTCCCGTAAAAGTAATTAAAGTAATTAAATGATAAATTTCTATAAAAAAAAGTAAGTACTAGTATCTGATGATGTCCAACATACATAAAACAAGGCAACACGCACCTAGATAGGTCATGTTATACGTTTATAAAGTTAAAAATGCTTATTGGGAACTTACGTTTGTCTATTTTCTCTGAGCTCGTAGAAACCGCGTTTGTTTTCCTAGATTGTCCGTTTGCCTTATTACGTCTTATTTTAATGTGTTGTCTCTTGTTCTGTTTTATTTGCTTCCTGCGTTGCTTCCGTGAACGTTTCTTTAGCTTTTGAGTGTCCGTCTCGTTCTGGGTGTTCAATGCTTCATCTGGCAACTTATAACGTTCTGCAGTAAAACACACAAAATGTAAAGTACTTCAAACGTTGTTATGACGAAATCAAATTAAAACAATACAATTATGTCCTATCATTATGTTATAAGTTGTAAAAAAAAGTTAAATGTCGTTTCTATTAATCGCTGTTCATGAATTAAAATTTTTATGTAACTTCGAAACAGACCGCGATGTTTTTTAAAATATAAATAGCACTAATATATACTTGCGAATGTAGCACTTTTGATAAAACAATACGTATGCATTTTACTACAAAACGTGTAAGGACGTAAGTTCAGAACAAAAATGCAGCTGCGAACAAAACATTACCTAAATTGCCTAACTTTTTTCTGCATTTCCCGCTTCGTTTCGTCGTTATAAACAAACGAGTTCGACAAGAGGTCAGCGTCAAGTGGCAATAACTGGCGTAGGTTCTCTCGTCTGTGCCGCACACTTCGGTGCGCTTGGGTGTGAAACAAATGTCGGTGCACGTGAAACAGACTGGTTGACCGTTGTCCGGATTTGCCAAACATGTTTGTCCGATTTTGCATTTAAAATTGGAACACGAATACTTTTCTGAAATTCGAACATATCCTCATAATAGTTTGATATGCACGGCATAAAATAATTATTATCAAATAATTGATGCTGTTGCTGTTTGGTATTGTGCGTTTTTTTTCCTATAAATGTTCGAGCGGTTTGTTTGGGTAATGTTGTTAGGATTGGTAATCTGTGGAGTTATATTCGTTTATATTTTCAAATTACATACGCAACTTCATGATTTTTAACGTGTGTCGTAAAATGAAATACATTTACTCACTATTACACTGGCCTTCATACGCTATCCGAATGCTCTTTCCATTTCGACAAATTGCAGCCTTAAGTTCGCACGTGTTGTTGTATGTTCGCCCATCAACCCCACACACTGGTTGGCCAACGTCATAGTGACGTGTGCACCTTGTATCGCAGCGGGCGCAGTGGGGAAACCCGTCCTGGTCCTCCAGACACCGGCTCCCTAGCCTACATGTTACTTTGCGACACGATTCTGTAAAAAGATATTTTTATGTATAAGACTAAATAGTTGTGCATGTACTTTATTTATTAAAATAAACGAAATACGTTAGATTTCGACATACGTGTGCAAAGTAAAAACCTTTTATGTAGATTCCTTTGTTCCTCTAAACTAAGCAATTAAAGATTCATCTTAAAATTGAAGACAATTCAGGAAAGGCACAAACTTTATAACTTACTGTATTGAGTTAACAACGCTCTTTTATATTATATTTTTTTACATTAGAACTCTAATATTTGCGATAGTTATTGTACAATTACTATTATTGTTAATACAATTAATCAATCCTTTATTATGCGACATTATGTACGTTATCGTCTTAATTCATCAATGAAGACAAGAACAAACTATTTAGAAAATAATCGACATAGGAAAAACTTGTCATGTAGACTCCTTTGTTCCTCTAAATCAAGCAATCAATGCGGCAACTTAAAATTAAAGACAACTAAATACAGGCACAGGTTCTTAAAATATTCGTACATAGCATAAATCACGCCTTCATATTTTATTGTTTACACTTTATTAGTACTCCAACATTTGCGATAGCAATTACTATTGTAAAATTATTGTTAATGCAAAATGTGCCCTTATTTTGTGATATCTTTAATGAACGTTATCGTCTTAATTCATCAATCAAGGCGAGCACAATCAAATTAAGAAAATAATGGTCATAGACTATTCCAACATAACATTTTATGATCAAGTATTATACTATTTTCTATTATATTTATTTTAATTGCAATTCTTACTTCGACATTTGCCATAGTAATCGACTTGTGTGTTTAGACCAGTCTCGCAGTTGATTTTTCGCAGCATGCATTCGTTCTTGTACTGTGTACCATCCGTTCCGCATACTTTGCCTTTGTCGCCTAAACTGGAGGTACAGTGTGACCCGCAAACACACTTCGGAACGCCCTGTCTCATAACACACATTTTGTTTGGTTCGCACTTCACTGTCGCACATGTTTCTGCAATAATGCAACGATAAAACCTCTGGTGTAACCTATTCGTTCATGAGCTTAAATTATATTCCAATAGTTAATCGAAAAGACGTAGAACTGAACATACCATGCTACATGTTCACAACTTACATGTACATTGATTTTGCACTGAAAAAAACCCATTAACACAAACAGATAGGCACGGCACTGTTTCTTTTAAATGCTTTATAATAATTTAATTACAAAAAATAATTATAGTAATATTATCAAAAATATTAAGATCCGTTTATAACCTACTGTGGCATGGTTGACATGAGCTGGCGCCATCGGCGAAGAAGTTTAAGTAGAATACATCACTGGTAACGGTGTGGGGCGTCCAAGACACGGCGTCACCTCCTTCTGTGTTGCAGCACTCTTCTTTGCTCATATTCACGTGGAACGCGTCAGTACACAGCCCCGTCGACCGGTTCACTAAGGCCCAACACACCCCGCCTTACAAATGACAAAGTTTGCATTTTATTTAAAGTGCCTGAAAGCATTAATATCCTTGTGGTTGAATGATGAACATCGTTGCATCAATACATGCTTGTTAAATATTGTACGAGGGTATGCATTTTTACCTAGCATATAATTTAGAAATTAACAGGAATTGAAAGATCAAACAATAAGTTTACCGATGTTAAAAGATAAAAGAAACGTCAAGCATATACTTAACATACATAACGCTGATAAGCCTGAGGTTTTTAATTTAAATGATTGAATATGTGTAAAAAGTTTACATTACTGTTTTATGCCACTAGTGCAAAATTACATTGAGACGCTTACTCAATATTTTCATTTGTTATTATACCCGTCATCGAAAACACTAATTCAATTCTTATGTTTAAAAAATATATCATGTCCCAGACCGATTACACAATTTTAGCCCCGCCCACAACATCTCATCATGTTTCTCTGCAATGTTAAAGCATTCGTAAGCCTGGCCCTCTTAGAATTATGTTTTGTAGGAATGCCTTTAAAAGTTAACAACAAAAATGGATCTTGATCAAATGTTTAACAAATTGGTAAACATGAGGAATAATTTCAAACTTTTAGATGAGGAAACACGTAGAACAAACAATTAACAAAGGAAATAGTTCCTTAAAGAATAAGGAAACAAAGGTAAAAAATGTTGCTTCAAGTCGTTAATTTCCTACAACTTTCGCAGAAAATCTACGTCATACCTATATTATACGTCTTGCAACTAATCGATTTTGTCCTATCTACACAAGGAAACATTTCAGTAATAACGTGATAATTTAATTTATTCAACATTGTGTTGCCCACTTACTTTCATATAAACAGGCATCACCCATGCGACTTAATGTAAAAAGCACCTTCAGACGATTTTGTACCCATTCAGCTGATCATCCCAACTTTCCGAAGTATTTCGTCAGTATTTCAAGATAAAATGCATCATTTCATAATGTAAAAAGTCGAAGTTTCAATTCAAGATTTAGAAAACGTATGAGTGAATATTTTGTGTATTTGTTGAGTGCTTACATTTTACACTTTTAAAACCAGTCGTTAATGTAGACTGAAATTTGCTGTCTAAGTGTATTAATAGATTAGACTATTGTCGAGCAGTATAAGTCCCCTACCTGCTCAACCATTGTCAGAACTTTTCAAGTTATCGCAGGATCCAGAAAAGTGTGACGGACGGACGGACGGAGACAAAACCATAAGTCCCATCCGGTGAAACCGGTAGGGGACTAACAAATATTATATTTATAATCATGTTAATTTTATGTCATGACAAGTACAAACATCCTTGCTCTGATTTCTTGTATGTAATGTTAAATACATGTAGATCAATGTTGACGTATTCAGTGTTTCCCAATTGCATATTTTGTTATACTTTAAATCGCTGAATTTCACGATTTTTCTTCTTGATGCAAAGGGTATAGATTTTAACATTTGTTTCTAAAGGAAAACACTGGCATAATAAATTCATTATATGATTTGAGACTTTTGAGATCATTTTATATAAGACTTGTCTAAAATAGCGTGTCAAAAGGATTTGCCTCGCCTTTCCCTACGCCATATCAGACTGATACCACTTGTTATAAAAATCACCAACTATATATTCACTCGATATCACCCAATACGCATACGGTAAATCTGTTATACCATACGATGGTTCTTATAGGGTAATATTCACGTCTATTCAATTAATATTGGCTAACCTTTAAATGTTTTACGATATATTTAGTTAACGTAATAGATAATTATAATAACACTATTATATCATTTGTAGTACTTATTAATTTCGCAGAACTTTCTTTTAAATATTCGCTTGCTCTTCAATTATGTCAATTTAAGTTTTATTTTCAAAGGAATACCGATACTGACTATTTTTAATAGCATGAGCATGTTACATACATGGTGTATCATTTGTACGGTAACCGTTATTTTTAATTGACGAATGTCTTTGCAATGTTCGTATATTTTATTTTATTACAGTACACGGTATATTGTTGTCATAACATCAAAAATATTTATCGCAACAAATCTTCCTTAACAAATTGATATATTAATGTATTAAACATATTTTTTCAACACAAACAATAAACAAAACGAACACAACATTATACAATTCAATCAATTTACCTTTCTGCACTATTTTTCCAATGATTTGCACCGTGTTAATTACATTTCTGCATCCTTTGCTTGCACGAAAACGATCGAAGCTGCCAGATTTATACTCACACAACTTACCAGTTACTGAGCCCGTTGCGAACATCACGATGAGGTAGACTACACTGCAGATTACGGTCGATGGCTTCTGAACGTCCAGTATGAACATGCTGGTAACAATGACCGTCTGGCATCCACACATGCCGTATTTATTTACGGAGAGCTGAATTGGCTTTTATCAATGAGTTATTTGTCTTATATCTAAGTAAACTATTGTACTCTTGAAGTATTGACAACAGCGTGACGATAAAATTCTTGCGATAATCGTGCATTTAATTATTTCAATTTGTATCGTAGTCTTTTCCGATAAAACGAATTTCATTTGCGAAGTTTTATAAACACAACAATTCTACCTTTCATGCGATGAATAACGCTGCAGTGTGATCAAATAAACTGATTTTTTACTCAAATACTTATTCCCTTTGAGTTTAAGTTTATAAAAACTGCATAACTCTTCATTGTACTAAACATCATTTTCATCTTTTAATATTGAATTGTATAGGCGTATTTAAGTTTTTCAAAAAGTCCTGTCCGTCGACGGTGTCAATATATGTAACCGTCAATTTGTATCTGATAAAAATACAAATTCTTATCAGCAGTGTCTACAATATATGTTTTACAAAATCTTTTTCAAAGCATTGATAAAAATTATAAATATCAAGCTGACTTTATAGCAAAAGTGTTATATGTTAAGTGCGTAAGTCCACTTTAACAAATCCTGTAACTTGTATTCAAACTATCTATTGTTGTGACGTTCTGCTATAATCCTAACCTATTTGAAAAAATAAATTTCATGCACTCGGTCCAACAACTGCATTGAAATGAAGAAGAGAGTCAATTTCACTCTTCTTAAATACCGACCGCGTTTGCTATTGAGTCTCATGTTATACAAACGCAGTTAAAATCAATGCCACAGACACTACCGACAAAGTGCCTTTGTCCATCATATTTTTCCCAAATACGCACGTTGTATTAAAATAAACAGTACGTTCTTTTTCTGTTGTTTGTAAAATGCAAGGCTAAATATAGGTGTTCATAAATTTACTATTATATTATCACATTTTCACACAATATTACTGTCACCAATTGACATGTTTGTATATATTCTGTATATATGATGCTGTTAAGCCACTTCTAAGTTATATGTTAGTGCTGTTAATGATTCCAAATTACTTTTAACTCTCTTCTGATTTAGCCGCGTCATGTAAAATTGGGTTTTATGCCATATGCGCTCAGATTTGCTCCAGACCAGTAAAGCGGCGCGGTCTTGTAATGATATACATTGTCCGCTACAACGGCATGCAAGATTTCACAGTTTGATAAGCGGACTGCGTAGCTCCTGACAAGTCTGTCCGACTTCGCAAGCTGGTCTAGAGCTGCCCATGCATAGTAATTTTCGCGTGACGTGGGTAAATTAAGAATTAATTGTATTACATTTGCGTTTTGAAATGATAATTTCTGCCCCTTAAAAGGACTGGGTTTTTATTTAAGTACGTCGGGTGTGAATTTGTTAACACTATTGTAACACTAAAATTGCAAGACATGTGCAGGATTTAGACATGATACAGACATTTCAATAAAAAACGTATTTGTTAGGACTTGTTAAAATTAAAACAAAAGCATGTTCACATTATCTACACGTTTCAATAAAAGACCATTCAGATAACTTTCTAGTTAATGGCTACCAATCAAAAGATTATACAGCTTTTAAGGGACGATAAATATATATTCATCAAACATTATTTGTAAAGTATACATTTATGACGGGTACATTGAGAATATACAAAAAATATGTTCAAAAGGTAACAACAACAAAAACGCATACATGTTTCTTTCTATATTTGCATAATAGAACCCTAAGGCTAACTCTTGTCGGGTTAATAATACGTACTCCAAACTGTTTACAAGTACATGAGTGGTATTTCCTTAACATAGCGGGCTATATGCGAAATGTTTTTTTCAATTCATTGTACTTAATTTTTATTATCAGGTTTAGTCGGCTATATTGCAAAACATCAAATTTATAATAACCATGGACAAATGGATTTGCTTGAACTCTTAAAAGAATAACGTGCCCTTAGGTTTCAGCGTTGCTTTTGTCTAGCACACACAGTCTATTTCTAATGATCATATTCCATGTAAGTGTAAGGGGTGGATTATGTCTGGGTCTGATTATGTTTTATTTTGAACAAAAGTATCAATCCAGTAGTATATTCACGTGTTCGTAAAGTACATTCAAATGTGTCTTATGGAATTAGATAATATATAAAGCATTTCCCCATGGTGTCAAATGGTGTACTCAAAACAAAATGTCTAGAATGAAACAGGTTTTGTCAGCATTCTATTTCTAATTACGTGTTCATGCATACTCATGAACATTTTGTTTGATCAAAGGTAAATATAAACGGTCCGTTCTTAAAATATACTTAATTTATTTACAACATGATGATGCAACAACTTCACTCAGATTGCTATATCAATCGTACCAGAAAAATTCAATTCTCAGCGCAAGGTTTCCAAGACAGTAGACGCGTTGCAACGTTTGGTAATTATTTGGGTCCGTGTGCCTCGATTTCGTGGGTGAAAATTTCCTTAGTGTTTGGAACTTCAAACGATCAACTTTGTAAATTCTGTTTATGCAAACATCTTATCAACTTTTCAAAGACTATCAGTATGTATTATATATCTTTAGTAAAACTGCAAAACGTACCATCAACACATTTTATATGTTTAGTGTATGGAGTCAGAATGTGTCTAAGTAGAAATAATAATTTAATTTTATCATACATACGGACACGCAAAAGAACCTAATCTTACACACCGGTTTACATGTAATCAATTTCAGGGACGAAGTTATTGTAGTGCATCCGGCAGTAAATATTTATATTCATCGTTTCATATAGAATAGATAAACGCAATATATGTAAAATCAATTAATTGTTTAGGTTTATCGTGTTACGCCATTGTCTTGCTTCTGATTGTTTACTTTTGTTGCTGCATGCATGTTTGATATTCTATTTAAGATATACAAGAACGCATTGTCAGTTAAACTCATTTATATAGATATGAACATGTGTTTTTGTTTTTCTTTGGCTTGCAATCGTTGATGATACAGCTGATGGTATAAACGTTCGATAGAAATGTATGTTTAATTATTTTTCTACACCTTCGTTCTAACTGTCGTTTAACGGCAAATCGTTCATCACCAAAGATAGTGCACGATTTAAGCCAATAAAGTGCCTACTGTGACATAAATCAGAAATGAGACTAACATATAAAATATATAGTTTAAGAAAAACTTGATAAGTCGGTATTTGTAATTCGCGCTTGTTGACTTAGATATATTTGCGATTGCAATTGTGAAAACCTTTACTTTAATGGGTGTGAGGTTCAGATATTTTATTGTTCCTTAAAATGATTCATGGGAACTGTCAGCTGAACATTGAATATAAAATACCATTACTGGTATTATCGAACCTGCAAACAATATGAATATAAATCAAAGAAAGGTATGATTTGACGTTTTGTAATTATGTGTCAGCTTTCACGCTGTCACCATTGACCCTAAAAGACAAAATAATCCAGATAAAGGACACTGGTAATTTGTTTGAGTACAATATCGTAAAAATGGATATTTAATACAGTTAAAAAGATATCTAATTACCAAATGTGTAGATGTATTGATAATCTCACATTCCGACTTACGAATCATATGTCTTATATAAGCGATTGTATTTTATTTGTTAAATTACAGGTGTTATGACTGGGCTGTATTTGTTAATCGGTTTTAATTTGATTAATGTTAAAAATAATATTTGATACCGTTTAAATTTAATAAAACATAAAAGTGTTATATGCAGATACTTAAATGGGCATATCGACACGGTATTTTATTGAATATCGCTAAGACAATTATAATTTGAGGTTTATTGCAAACATTCGGCAAATATTAGCAAACCGTCCTGTACAATGAAGTTACAAATAGGTATGAGTTTTGTAAAGTACACAATTTAATGGATAGATGATCATTGTACTCCTATCAACGTCTTCTTTTATAAGTGTGTCATAGTGAAAATTCGGGTTAATATACCATCAGAACTACAATAGTTCTTACTTTATTTACGTATGTATCAATTTATATTTTAATATTGACAAAATATATGCGTTTAAAATATATAGATTGATATAACAATACATAACCCCATAGATTAAGGTCAATTTGAATTGTACCTCACTTAATATTAATTAGGGGAAAACCCTACTCATGCGTTATTGACTAAACATATCTGCGTATCAACACTCATTAAATGCTCAATTTTGATAGAGACTGCTCTTAATTCTTCTCCTTGCATCGTTGCTTAATGCAGCAGATTGCGCAATATGAGGAAACAGAAAAACCTTCATTTCCTATAATTCGGAAAAACATAAGAACCGTTTCTGACTCGGTTCACTTCGAGTTTTAAAATAGGAACAATTGGCCTCACGTTTAAAGAACCGTCTTGTTCAAATGCTTAATATCGTGATTCGAAAAAGTAAATGAACGGAAAGCCTTGTTATGACCCATGGATTATTTGCTCATTGTTTGAGGAAAGTTATATAAACGAATTCGTCATGCTCGGTAATTAAATATAAATCAATGTCACTGATTTACTGCTGGCAGTATATGATTAATAACACTGCTTATTATCGGGATGTTGCTTACGCGATTCATTTAAGTTTTCAATTCATTTTTGTGTGTTCAGAACAGAGTATATTTAAAAGTTCGTGCAATATATATGTTTGGTCGTGCGTACTGTCACCAGTTCATTTAGGAGTAGTCAACAAACCAGATACCTTGTGTTATATTACTCCCATGCCATGTGCTCTAAAAGACAGACATGAATATAGTATTACAGGAACATATTAATTTATGAATTAATGAAACAATATTAGGTTGGAATGGACTCATAATCTCTCAAACACTTTTCCATACTTATAATCGTTTTGTGTTGATTCTTTCAATAGTTTGAAGTGATATTCTTCTAGCGGCATGGTAAACACATTATTTGATTAAAAAAATATCATTTAAGGAAATTACTTACAACACTTTAATATTTGGAATAGCCTTCAATAAATATCATGGAAGGGATATGAAAAAACCGGCCTGCCGTGGGTTCGAACCATTGATCTTTTAAAGCAAACACAAACGCGCAACAACTTCATTTCGCTTGAATGTGACACTTTGGATGTTAATTTAAACGCTATGTCGGTACTGACCGTTGTTGCTTAATTATCGATAGAAGTGTATTACTAACACTTTAAAAAAAGAAAATCCATTTCGATTGGAAATCATAATTAAACGAAAATTGTATGATAAACATTTTTCATAATAAGGAGTGTTAGTTTGATTACTGGAATGTAATTCATACGTTATTAGTAATTCAACAAGAATTCATTCAAAATTATCATTTTGGCAAAGCAAACATGTTTAAACGGACATTTTGTTGGCACATGGAATATCGTAACGGATGGATTTTTTTCTGAATAGTGTACATCGCGTCCCGGACCATATACGCATTTATTACCGTTTATCGTTTGTTCCTGTACAGAGCGTTGTGATTGACTCAAACAAAAAAACAAAATCTATATGAGATTCGGTGAGCTTTTCGATAGGTAAATAATAGTTGCACATGCAATTAAAATATAGGTTGTGTCGAAACAAGTTGAATATATTTCATAATTAATGTGATTCCATTGGTCGTAATATAACTTCTATTAAAGTTTAAAATTTGCACACTAATAAAATAAGTGATCTTTATCGGACGACCACATTCACATTCAGCCACTTTCGGACTTAAGCAGTGTATAACTAGGCTGAAATAACTATTACACCATTATAATACTTAATGATCGCCCACTGAAAGACGTTAATTCAAATGCATAAGTATTTGAACGGTCAATGATCTCGCACCAGTTTTAATCACGATACTGATGCTGCCTAATGTTCACCTTAGTGCTCTTCGGATGAACGGAGTGTCTGGCATTCAGCATTTAACACCTAAATAAGTTCCTTAATAAAATGGTCACCAAACTAGTGAAAACTGTTAATCAGATTGACGCAATCTTAACGTTTCATAAAAAAGAGATACGCACTAATTTGTTTTTACATATTATCGGTAATAGCTTGTACAACTTTGTTTCTTATATTATTTTTTTCAACAAATATATGTTCACATGATATGGGCTTGTCGGGGTTGTTGATAGTAATGTCAATGCCGGCCAATCAGTAATTTGTAATTAACAGCGCATGTAGTTATAAAACAACATAAAATATAAGGTGACACACGTATTTTGAGAAGGTAACAAAAGGATTGGCCTATAGAAACACAATTATGGTATAAATTGTATTATAACAATATTATGGATATATTAAACCATTCACATAAATTGACGTCTTTGATTTAATCACGTAGGTACTTATGAAATGAAACTGCAAATTGCAAAAACGTGCCATGCTGTAAGTTTTGGTTTTTTTAACATCTGAACTAGGTTACGTTTCAAAAAGTATTGCAGTTGCTTAGTTTTCGTTTTTCATGTCCAACGAAGCAGACAACCAATAGGGTTATTTTTTCTAGAAAACAAACAAGCAAAATATAGCATCACTCCTACATGAAGCAGTGATCACCAATATTGTTTCAATGCGTAACAGGAATATATTTTGGGAAATGTACGTACTTTAAGCCATGTTGTCATCACTCAATTTTGCAATGAAAAACGATATGGGTAGGCGTAAACTTGTTAAGTGGTGTCTATTACTATATTACCGACGCAACTATGAAGTACCGAGTAGTAAGTTAGTAATACATCAAGTTTATCAAGCTTTGCTAAGGAAATAAGACGTGCGAGTGTGTAAGTGCGACCGTAATATCTGAAAATGATTCTAGCTCAATTCACATAGGGAATCTTTATTGTACTGTATACACCATGTGTCAACGATTATGTTATAATGTGGATATCATTATGTAAAGGGAACATGCAATCAACCTTTTTATACTATTATTATTATTATTATTATTATTATTATTATTATTATTATTATTATTATTATTATTATTATGTCGAAAGCACATATTGTCTTGAAATTGTCGATATAACACAGTTAGAGCTTTACAGATCCACACTATCACTTTATCAGATTATCAATATGATGTATACAAACTTTACATCAGCTAAATATATTAAAGACGATTTTTCATTTAATTTCGCAACGCGCAAATCTGGATGATCCGGTATATGACTCTTATACGCATCAAGATTGGTGCGATATGTTAAACTATTCACGTCGTACGTAAAATAGGTCGAAATTTACGAAAATGGACTTTTTGTCATTTACCACCACGGTAGCTTCTGCCCAGCCAGCGCAGGCGCACATGCTTGTATGGAGCATACCTGTTTAATATGGTTAACCTTACGTGACTATATAGCGGACATGGTAGCTCTTGGACATACTAGACAGGATAGTCTGGATCTATGCTTGTCGCATATGGCATTATATCCATTTTCGCACGACGCGGATCAAATGTACATCAAATGTTTCTCAAATTTGTATATGGATTGTGAAAGGAACAAATAAAATAAAAAAGAGAGTGAGCAAAATGTATCCTTTTCCGAATGTTTTAAGTTTAATATTATGTATACCACTTTATGCTTTAAAATTCTAGCTTCTGGAACGATCTACAATAAGCTATTTATTTCAAGTCAATTAATAATGTGCTAGCTATTTGCTCGGTCAAAAGAGCAATTACTCGGAATAAGTCACACATTTTGAGATGTAGTCACGTCATATGGGTTTTTCATTCTTGAACTGCATCCATACTTCAGACAACATTCATGGCATATACTATTCTCAACAATGATCATAGTTTAACATGTGCCGGAATCCTTTTGTGTTCTGATAATCTGAAGTAGTGTTTCAATTTAATGTTATGCCGTTATTAATTATACATCAGACATAGATGTGTTTTATATAGCACATACGGCTCATGAATCTCATATCGAAGGCTCTGAACATGTCACATTAACACATCCCAAAGATTAAGGAGTGGTGAATAATGCAATCATATACCGTCGATTAAGTTTTGATCTAAGGTTTCATACTTGGCGTGGATATAGGGAACTTTGATTGCCACGAATCTCGCGCACGTGCAAAAGCTACCAAACACGTAAAACTACTTATGCGCATGTCTTACGCCCAAATTATTTTTGCTTTATATCTGCAATAAAACGTTTCTACAGGCGTTTAATTTCTGTTTAATGTGTTTGTTATTGGTTCTTTCCTGATGATGTCCAATGGACTATGTTCAAAGTTATCTTCTTACAGTTTTTTGAATATGTAACTACATTATTAATATTAATTATAAAGCCGAACATCTTTATGTGTGGTCGTATGTGGTTTATGAACTGTCAGTCAATCAAAATAGTGTATATTTTTCTGGAGTAAATGCCATAAAGGCTTGTGTAATTTAGTTCGCATTAATTTACTTGCTGGAAAAAAAACATTAAATCAAACCCGTATGTGTGAATTACATATATCAGGTAAAACAAATCTTCTTTATATAAATTTGTATATACATGAAAAGTTTTTCGCAGATATGCATACACTTGGAGATTTTTCCAACGCAAAACTTTTCGAACTTGAAGATCTCAGTTGTTTGTTAAGATTAAGATTAAAATTTTGCATGTGATCCTTTTCAAACTTTACATATAAACGAGATATTCATTTAAGTTTGTAAATTTTCATTTAACCATTTAACTACATTCGGTGCAAACTAACGATAAATCATATGATGATCCGACGCGATAGCATGTGGGGTATATAGCTAGCAATTCGCCATGATTGCGCGGTTGCGCTTCTGAATATTTATATGAGCCATATTTTTTTATATTATTCTGTGTTTTCCTGGTGTAACAACCCACTTAAAATGAAATATTCAAATAAAATAAGAATAATATTGCGTGTCGCCATGTGCACGTGCAAAAAGATGGAACTATACATACCCCACGTGCATAGCGACCAATCGTCACGGACGAATGATTTTATTGTGCTTGCTCAGAATGTAGTCAAATGATCACATGTTTACATTTTAATAAAAGTCTTAACTCGTAACTGAGATATTCACGTTTGAAAAGTATTGAGTTATAAAAGTCTCCAAATGTATATATATTTATTTATCTACAAAAAGTACTTCTTTTTTTTCAATCTGCTCCACTATTATGACGATTTCAAAACAGCCTAACTGCAACGATATGACTTTTGACCGAATTGTTCCAACTAATATAACTGCACCGATTTGACTGTTGACCGATCTGTTCCAATAAACGTATCTGTACACCAGTAACGAAACTACATCGTAAGAATGTGTCACGCCTAACTACAAACTGGAAAATTAAATCGTAAAATTGATTGCTGAACCGTGAAGCAGATGCAACGTTTTATTGCCAATGCATGGGAAACGAGTTGCAACTATCTAGAAAGGATAAACAATTTCGAACTAAACATATGTTGAGACCGCGATTTGCTTCGGATGTCACGGAGTGCGTGTGTGATGACATGATTTTTAAATGCCTGACGGTGATGAGAAATACCCACATAAGGTAATTTCCATGACCTTTATGAGAAAGCAGTTCAGGGGGGAAATGACAATCCAGTGTCATATTACATCAATATGTGACCATCAAGTATGTGACGATCAAAGTTATCCAGTTTTCAAAAATGCATACTAGTTCATTAACAAACGGATTCTTTGATACAAAGTCATTATGAATTATAAATATATATTTTTTATGTTATACAGGTGAGTTATATGATCACACTACAAATGAAACTACATAACGAGAGGTCCAAAAGATGTTTCATAAAATGCTGCCGTGCAATCAAAATATCAATAGGTCCGTTCTTCGGTATTAAACATATTACAATCAACATAAAATTACGTCTCACGTCTCGTTTCAAACTTTCCATATACCTGTCTGTAACTACAAACACGGTATTGTTTTTATTGCTTCAGATACTTTGCCAAGACATTGCACAGCACAACGAGTAACACAAGCAAATATGAAACACACGCAACATGAAACGTATATTAAAATGTGTACATATAGATCGCGGGTACAAATTTACGAATTATTGACCTGATGTTTGAAAAAATAAATATCGGACGTAAACTTCCTAATATCAAGTGATTTGTAAAAACGGAACACAAGCATTTGCGTGTTGTGTTTTTGTTTAACAAAAGTTTAAAGTACAAGTACACGTATTTCTGAATATATCTCAAAATTCATGACTATTAATTTATCGATTAGATAAGGCGATATATATAAAATTAGTATAACCGATTGCAGTATCTGACCAGGGATGTTCGAATGTCCATTATCGAATGATAAGAATAATAAAAATGTTTATATCAAATTTTATTATGCAACATGTCTACGTGAGCCAAGTACATCTTTGCTTGTCAACCCCTACACATATTCTGCTAAATAAATCTTTATATCTTGAAAACTATTGCATATATATTCATCCCTCAGTTCGTCTTCCCGTAAATATGTACGTGAGATTTCACAAAGGTATTGAAGATACTTGGATCACACTTGGTGAATATATATATAGTGAAATGTGAGGATTTTGCTCACCAAACGGCGAATGCCTGTATGTATTTGCCTGTATGTATAACACAACGTGATAAATTCCTTGTAATTACTTAAAAAGAACATAACATATTCCCATGAAACCTAGAAAACATATCGAGCTATTAATATGCCTCTCTGTCTGTTCAATTATTCCTTCATCGATCCATCTGTCTGACTGCCCTCACAGATTGAAATAACTTGAAAAGTACACAATATAAAAACACAACTTGGCTGAAAGGCAATGCAAAGATTATGCGTACCCTTATTTTGTGCAGAGGTAATATGTCATGTATTTACTAACGGTAGTACGTCAGATTACTGCTACCAGAATTACTGAATATATTTAATACTCAAAAATTAAATTAACATTATAATGAATTTGTGTACACCAGCAATTAGATTGTGGGGTTTATTCAAAACAATCAATGAATGTAAGCAAAACTTGCTTAACACCGAGGTGAAAAATCGGTATGAAATTCGTCCAATATTGACCTTCTGTCTAAGTTTTTTTTAAATGTCGTCATAGTAAAAAAGACTGGTTAATATATCTTACTCAGAACGTTAATTGTTCAAATATCAATACAATTTTACTTTATATGAATATGTGTAAATTAATATTCTAGTATTGTCCTACATTTATGCGTTGAAAATATATAGATTGAATAACAATACATAACCCGATAGATTGAAGTCATTTTAATAGTTACTCAATTAATGTAAAATAGGGGAAACCCCTACTTATGCGTTATTGACTACACATATCCTCTGATCAATTCTCGTGATTGCTTTATTGTTATAGAGACTGTTCAACACCTTATCTGTTAATCGTTGATTTATGAAGCAGATTGCGCAATATGAAAAAACAGAAAAACATTCGTGTCCTATTATTTGGAAAACAACATTATAGTCGTTTCTGACTTCGTATCATTCGGAGTTTTAAAATACTAATAACATTGGCCTGACGTTTAAAGAACTCTCTCGTTCGAATGCTTTTCGTGATTCGAAAAAGTAAATGTAGGAAAAACTATGGTATGACCCATGGACTTATTTTGTTTTTGACCTTTTGTTTGGAAAAGTGATCAAAAAACGAGTTCATCATGCTCGGCATGAATTTTACCAGATCGAAGGCTGCTTTCATTTAGGAGTAGTCAACGAACCAGATACCTTTTGTTATTTTACTCCAATGCTATTTGCTCTTAAACACAAACATTAGAAGTATAACCTAGGAAAAAATTATGAATTAATTAACATATTGGGTTTGCATGAAAATGTAATTTGTCAAACACTTTTCCATAGTTACAATCGTTTTTTGTGTTAATTATAATTATAGCTTTAGCAAAATTCTTTTAGCGGAATCGTTCAAATATTACTTGTTTGAAAAATATCATTTATTGTGTTGACAAGCAAAACTTTAATATTTGGAATAGTCTTCGATAATTTATAACATCAAGTTAAAGGTTATACAAAACCTCTGCCTGCCATGGGTTCCAACCATCGACCTTTAAAAAAGCAAAGAAACAAACGCACAACAACTACCATACGCTTGATTTTAACACTTCAGATGTTAATTTAAACGCTTTGTCGGTAAAGAGCGTTTCTGCTTAATGATCGATACAAAGTTTTACTAAGAATTTTTTTTTCGATATCAATTGAAAATAGTTATCAAACGAACAAATCAATCTTTATTTTTTTATTAAGATGATTGTTAGTTTGATTATTTAAAAGTAACTCCTACTTTTTTTTACTCTTCGACATTTTTGTTAAAAATAATGCCATTTTGGCAAAACAAACACGTTTTACCGAGCGTTTTCTGTTTGTTGGTTCAGGGAATATTGCAATGGCCGTTTGTATTGACTTCTCCATGTTATGCATCATGTCCCGGACCATATACATATTAATTACGGTTCATCGTTTATTCTTGTACAACATTTCCAGAAATTGTGACTGACTCAAACAAATATTAAAAGTAAATATGACATTCGGTGAGCTTTTCGATAGGTAAAATATAGTTGCGTATGAAATTAAAATGTATGTTGTGTCAAAAGAAGTTTAAATATATGTAATAATTTATTTGATTTGAACGGTGGATGACCAGTTTACATCTCATGAAACCGGTATTGACTTATGTTCACTTTAGTTGTCTTTGGATGAATGGAGCATCTGGCATTCACCATTTAACACCACAATTACTTTTTAAACTTGTGAACATGTAAATCAAATTAACACAATCTTTTTATTTCATAAAAAAAGGGGAACGCATTAATTTGTTGTTTTGTTATCGGAAAAAGCTTGTTAAACTTTGTTTCTAATATTATTTTTCTCAACAAATATATGTTCACATGATAGTTACTTGCGGGGTTATTGATTGTAATGTCAATCCCGGCCAGTCAGTAATTTCATCACATGTAGTAATAAAACAACATACAATATAATGTTACATATGTATTTTTTAGAAGGTAACAACAGGATTGGCCTAAAGAGACACATGTATGGTATACATTGTATGTTATACAACTAGTATGGATTTATATAAATATAAAGAAGTGAAACTCCAGCTGCTGGAGTAGTATTGAATTATTATTATAAACAATTAGTAGGTCCTTTATTTAAGGCAAGTGACCAATTGCCCAAACAGTACAGAACAGCACAATACAGCACAATACAAAACAACATAAACACAAATAAGAATAAAGCTGGGGTCACCACCTTGGAACGGTCAATGCAAAGCATTGGGGGTTTAAACCGGTTTTGGAGCGCTCAACCTCACACTTGGCCCAGCAATATTCGTAATAATACATTTAAGTGTAAATAAAATTTAACCTCATAGCATTGTAACTCAAATTAAACAATAATAAAAGGGAATTAAAACGCATTCAATTTAATTACCATTTAATTACTCAATGGCATTGAAGATACCAGAGCAACAGAGTTACAACTTTTTGAGGAACGATGGAATGAAACTAATAGAAGATATAAAAATATACCATCATAAAGTTTATATTTCAGATCATCATCGCACAAATACAGGAAGAAGCAGCAATAATGGGTGTAAAAGTTCCATATAACATTGCTTGGTTGTTTATGTACTGCTAAAAATAAATCAATCAAGAAACGTCACAGAGAAAATAAAATTATAAACCCAATGACCTATGCATGTAGATTACAACTGGGAAAGTTGGTCGTATGACGTCACAAAAATCAATGTAACCAGGAACAGAGAACGAGTTATGACGTAATTGACCAGCGATGTCACAATGACGTGGACAAAATCCAGGGGCAGTACTGTTAAGTAAAAATAAAAATATTAATGGGGCGGTACTGCAAAATTGAACTACTAATAAAACAAGTTTAGGTGATTAAATATTAAGAATCATATGTATAAAAATGGTAATTCCATTAAAGCGACATTATTGGAATCAAACAGTATATAGGTGTTTTGACAACTGACGACAGATATGATTTGATGTAAGATGTGAGTCTAAATGTAGTTTTCATGCAGAATTGTGCAAACGACACAAAGACACAATTATGCTCAAATGTGAAAAATGCCCATAATATCATAAATGATTCCAAATTTTAAGAGAAGAAAGATATAGTGAATCAAAAACCATCAAGCACGTGTTTTTAAGTACATCAGCATCATATCCTTTTGATAAAAACGAGTTAATTAAATTGAAAAGTTTAATATGAACAATTTTCTTTAAAATATATTAATTTCCGGTACACACTTAAAAACATCTCCATAAAATGATGGATGGGAAATTCCATTATTTAAATGCCATTTTAAAGAAACATTATATTTTGAAATTAAATCACTATACTTTGAGTGAAATCTAGCGAATTTACTTCTTTGGTTATGATACAAAAAGCCTTGTTTTAGCAATTTCTTTGTTAATATAAGATTACGATCATTAAAATCTTTAATACATGAACATGCTCTGGCCTAACGTACCAACTGCGAAATGTAAATACCATATGAAGGACCTTTAGGGATGTTGCCATCTAGGAACGGAAAATTCACAATTTCAAAGTTAAAGTCGTCCCGTTTGTCGTATAAACTAGTTTTAATAATATGATTATTAATAGTTAGATGTAAGTCTAAATACGCAGCGTCTGTATGGGATTGAGACGATCTATTTAAGACTAGTTCGTTAGGGTAGATTTTGTGAATATATTGTTCAAATAATGGATTATCTAAATTAAGTATGTCATCAATGTTCCTACTAGTAAGGTTAAAACATTGAATCAAATCTACTTGTTTAGTTAAAGATAATTCTAACATACATTTGCTTTCATAACAATATAAAAAAAGATCACCTATAAGTGGCGAACAATTAGTACCCATAGGAACGCCAATAATTTGTTTAAATATTTTACCATTAAATTCAACAAATAAGTTATCCAGAAGAAAAGTAAATGCTGCACAAAAGTTAAGACCAGTCCAAATGATGTAATTATCTAATATCTGATTAGTAAAAAAAGCTGTTTTAGTGTTTAAAGCTAGATATGAACACTTCTCTCTAGCAAATGTTTTTTTCCATCAAAGAAACAAGTTTGGATTTTATTACAGCGTGAGGAAGCGTTGTATATAATGTAGAAAAATCAAAAGTGCTTACTTGTGACACCTTATATTTTTTCTTTTCAAGTTTATCAATAACTTCTAAGGAGTTTTTCATCGACCAAAATAGGTTAATATTACTATTTTCATAAACTTTATTATAATATTTAGCTATATGATATCTAATAGCACCCAATGCAGATGTAAGATACACTGATAATTGCTTGGTGGTACAAGACACTGAATTAGCGATAAAACGACTTTTATATGGCGTTTTATGTAATTTAGGTATCCAGTAAAGTGATGGCAATTTTTTTGTACATTTAATTTTTTGCATTCGGCAATATGGTCGGCAATAATTTCATTAGGTTGCTTATTGTAATCACAATATAATGTAGTTTGTGAAAGTGCTTGTGAAATGGTTTGAACATAAAACACTCGTTATATTATTATAACATTATTAGCAGCCTTATCAGAAGGAACTATGACGAATTTAGATTTTAAGTCTTCAAGCAATTTACAGAGATTTTGTTCATTAAATTTAGGTGAATGTGGTAAGGCCAAAATATTTGTATCATAAAAATATATTTTATTCAGTGGCCATACTAAATATTTTTGTTTTCCAATCATTGAGTGCAATTATTTCAGCATTTTCCTTCTTGCATCATTAAGTGTAATAATCATGTAAGGATGTTACGATTTTCTTAATGCAGTCATCAAAATCAACAGGAATAGGCAATATATACTTAGGGCCTCTGCGTAGTAAATTTCTAAGGTTTAGTTTAAACATATTTTATTTCAAACAAGTTTACATTATTTATACATAGAATATCATACAACAATACTCATACTTTCATGTTCGAAAAGGATTAGAACGAAAGACACAGTCTTATATGGTTCTTCTCCCTTGCTATTTAAAAAGTTACATATTTACCGACATAATTGGCTATGTAAGGCAAGGTGAACAATATTTTTATACAAAAAAAATCCACTTATAAAATTATATTTGCTTAATAAAATTAATATGTTGACATGTTTGAAAAATGTAAGAAATAAAGGGAGAGGAAAGAAAAGAAAGACGATGTTTATGAAGACTTGTTGAGTTCGAGCGAGAGAGAAAGAGAAGTATGTGATTCGTTCTGTAGCATAGTTACGTATCAAATCGCTTACTATTTATAATACATTTGTGAACTGCATCAGCTATTTTAGTATTGGTTAAGTAGTCACGTGATACGTCTTCATATAGAATAGTTTCGATACATGGGACAGATTAAATTGATATTGTGTTAATGAGTTCACCACAAATGTGTATTTACAGAATGCATTCAAGGAAGTAGTGTGACGTAGTTTCGAGAAGTCCACAGTGACATAGAGGCGATGTAACTATGTTGCGTCATAAAAGATGATCATTTAGAGCGCTACACTCTGTTCTTAAGCGCGTATGTAACATTTGGGTGCGCCTTTCGCCATATGAAAATAAAGGATTTGAGATCGGACGATCACTGTTAATTAATCTTTTGAAGGAATGGAGCGTTTCAGCATTTTTGATATCGTCGGGTAGACGATTCCATTCGGATACAGTAGAGGGTAAGAAAGAACTTAAATGTAATGATGTTCGAGCTTGAATTGTTTGTAAATGTGATGAATTTCTTAGAGAGTGATTGTTACGTGAACCCACTGTTGGAGGCAAGACAGATTGCATATAGTTTGGGACATTGGTTGAATTCATTTTATACATTAATATTAATTTGTGTTTGCATCTGCGTTGGCTGATGGTGTCCCACCCTAGCTCATTTAAAAGGTTTTCAATTGAGACTAAACGTGTGCATCCAGATGTTATGCGCGCGGCTTCAGTATGGATTTTTTCAAGTTCATCTTTTTCATATTGTGTACAATTATCAAAAACAGTGTCAGAATATTCAAGAATTGCAATTATAAAAGAAAAGTATATTTTCTCGAGAGTTTTTCTATCGAGAATCGTTTTTAAACGACGCATTATATGGACTCGTTTGCATGCTTTTTCTTTTACATACGATATATGTGCATGCCAAGTACAATCATTTGAAATAAATACACCTAAATGCTTATGGACGTCAACGATCGGTATATTAATAGTATACATTGTTAATGGCGTATGAGATGGTTTGTTTATTTTTTCTAGATATATAGCATTGATTCGGATTTAGAGGGGTTAAAGCTTACAAACCATTTATCTGCCCACATAGAGATTTTATCAATATCGGATTGTAAAACGGTTGCGATTTCGTTTGGTGAGTTTACAACCATAAAAAGACTGGTATCATCCGCAAACAAGTGAATTTGTGCTTGTATATCAGTTATAATATCATTAATATAGACTTGAAACATGAGAGGGCACAGAATAGAACCTTTGGGGACGCTCGCACTAATTTCAGTAGGATTTGAGTGCGCTCCTGGTAAAATTACTGTTTGTTTGCGATCGGAAAGATGGTTTGACAATAAAGATAATAAATTTCCTCGGATACCTGCTTGTTGAAGTTTAAATAATACACCTTTGTGCCAGACTCTGTCGAAATCTTTACTTATGTCAAAAAATACAACTCTGACCTCAAGGCCATTGTCTAGCGCTCTGCAAAAGTATTATAGATATATTTTAGTTGGTTAACTGTCGAATAACCAGGCAGGAAACCAGATTGAGTTGGCGCAAAGAATGAATTAGCATTTAAGAAATTTAAAATGTGTTTGTGTATTATTCTCTCAAAGACCTTTTCAGTAGTATTAAGGAGTGAAATAGGTCGATAATTTGACGTTAAGGCTGGATCACCCTTTTTGAAAACCGGGCACACATTTGCAATTTTCCAACAATCAGGCATTTTGCATGAACGCAAACAAGAATTAAACAAATCACACAATGGATGACTAAGTTGATACATTGCCTCTTTGAGAATGCGATTATCTATTCCATCAGGACCGGACGCTTTTCCAATCTTAAGGCATTTTATTGAGTCAATGACTTCCTCCTGTGTGATGTGAATAGAATGAAGAATATTATCTTTTACGCTGTGTGTAGATGGGCGATTGTGATTTCGTTCATCAATGAAGCACTGGCTTGCGAAATACTTGTTTAACATATCAGCTTTAGATGTGTCATCCGCCACAAAGGTACTTGTTTGATCATTGTAAAGAGGAGCAATTGAATTGTTTGTGCTAGATGGGATAAATGTTTGGAGCGTCTTCCACCAGTCTTTAGCGCAAAGTTCAAAGGATTTAATTTTTTCCGCAATGTTGCTAAAATATTCATTTTTTGAATTACGTAAAAGTAAAACAACATCATTTCTGGCGCGACGAAAATTTGACCAAATTCGATTTTTTGGCTTTTCTATAAAGACGTTTTCGTTGCCGAATATTTTTCTTAATGATATTGTTTAGCCATGGAAGATCACGAGAGCGTATACAAAACATTTTGTTAGGAATACAATTGCCTGCAATATGTAAAATTGTTTTGGTAATATTTTCGGCGTAGATATCAATATTTTCGGATTTTAATGTATCCCAATTAGTATCTGTCATTAATTGTCGTAATTTTGTATAATCCCCAATGTCATAGCGCCAGATATGTCGAAAAACGTTTTGCCTATTGGTTTTGTAAATTTCAATGTGACAAAAACTGGACAGTGATACCGCACCATTTAATATAAGAAGGGTTCTCCTACTCCAGAGAGTAATGCGGTATTTTCATTACTTACAAAGATTCAGTCAATTACGGAAGATGATTATTCAGTATAATGTGTTGGTTCATAGATAAGTTGAGTTAGATCATATTGGAGACATAATTCGTTTATTTTTCGGGCTGTTTGTTCTGATAGAGCATTCATATTAAAATCACCTGTAATAATAATATCGTGTATACGTGTTTCTCTGGCTAAACCTATAGACTCTTCGATGGCATTCGTGTATAATCTGTCCGCACTTGGTGGTCTATAAAAAACGCCAAACAGAATTGACTTATTGGTTGAGAGAAATACTTCAATCCATATGCATTCAACATTATGTAATTCGAGATCATGTCTGCGTTTAAACGAGATATTTTCATTGACGTATATTGCAACACCACCATGTGAGTCTGGGCGATCCTTGCTGGATTGGCGATGTTTCAGTAAAGCCAATTATATCGAAATCACGATGACCTGTGTAAAGAATATCTACTTTTTGCAGCAGGCTTTGGATATTGTAATGCACAAATCCTAAGTGGCTTGTTTCTGATGCGTTGTGAAAGGATGATGAACTGTTTGGATCTGTGTTTAGAGATAGGTCAGACAAAGTGGGCCCTGGATTAGGATGAATATCACCTGATCGTAAAAGGATAAGATATAAGATAGGACCAAAAGCATGCTACACAAAATAGGAAGCACTTGAAAAGCCGTGTGAGCAGAAGAATATCAGTATGTACATTTTTCCCTAGCAAAACGCGTTTACATGGGTGTTCCACACTCAGTGATATATTCATTGATGTGTAAACATTAGTTTGTAAAGAAAAGAGGCATACAACATTTAGCCATAAGTGACATTTATATAATAAGTGAAGCAGTAGTGGAAAAATAGCTGATGGTTTATATACACTAATGACAGCGTTTTCTGGTCTTCTTTTAGGGTACAACATAATGATATGCTCCAAGGAATACGAGATGGGACATAAACGCTGACATGACACGTTTGTTGCATTTGACCATGGCTTCATATTGAGTCTTGGCTGATGGAGAGAGTCGATACCGTCGGAAGCTACAGAACTGCATCAGATAGGAATAAAAGATTTGAGAGAGATAAGAAAGTAGAAAGACAAAGGGACAAAGAAAAGATGATGATATGTTATGGAACAGTATCATGATAGAAAATATTGTGTTGGGTGCATTAGATTCGAACATGATTAACCCCTATACATAGCCTTAGAATTATGAGAAAATACAGTTTAAAATACAAGATTCTTTAGCAGTACATTAAGAAGTATGTGCTCCTGACTGTATAGCAATGATAGCTTACATAATCTGTTAACAATTACATATATTGAAATGTGTCGGTTATCAATTAAAGTGTAGCAATATAGTTATACAAAATAACAGGTCTATTACATCGAATATACAGTTAAGAAACAAATAGACTTACATCTACTCCAACTATTACGCAACAACACGTATGTACACGCGCAGGCATGTACATACAATACAATGTTACATGAGTAAATATGCATCGTTGCATAAGTCTACTCAAACATAGACTTATGCGGTGCAGAATATGTCAATAATTATTAAACATTCGACATACATTGTAAGCATATTGAAACAAACATTATTATTACACTATAAGGAGAGCCTTACTTCAAAAACGAAAAGTTAGAGTCCCAGAGTGTATTTTACCAATATATCTTTGGAGTATCGTACTAATGGATATAGTATTTTGTAAGTTTTGATGACAGTACTGTATACTGTATTTGATGTAATTTTCTGTACTGCACAAGCAACCCCACGTTTAGTTGTCAATGTAGGGAGCATTCGAGTTACTCAAAGAGCACATAGCTTACTTTTATTATGTATAAAGGGGCCAAGAAAAGATGATGATATGTTAAGCAACATTATCATGATAGCAAATGTTATGTTGTTGCATTAATGCGAACATGATAAACCCCTAGACTTAGCATTTGAACTATCAGAAAATACAGTTTAAAATACAAGATACTTTAGAAGTACAATTAGAAGTATGTGCTCCTGACTGTATAGCAATGATAGCTCACATAACCGTTAACGTTTGCATACAATGAGATGTGCCGGTTATCAAGCAAGGTGTAGCAATATAGTTATACAAATATAACAGGTCTACTACATCGAATATACAGTAAAGAAGCAACTAGACATTTGATGTAATTTTCCGTATACGAGCAAAGGCATGTATACAAAATACACAGGAAACATTTTAAGCATACGGGGCCAGGTGATGTCGTAAGCTAAGTAATTGAGACAAAAAAACAACAACAGGAAACAACAGAAAACCGTGAACTTCATGCGTCAAGTGACGGTCAATTTAAGGGAAAATAACATCATCATATAATGATAAGGTGAAATCATTGAACAAAAAGACAATTATTTACTTGTACTCAGATGAACATAGTATGTATGTATTATAAATTTGACGCAAAAATTTATATTTCAGAAAATAACTTTACAATTTTACATTAATTTTAAAACTCCGGCATATGTTCTAAAAACACTTAATAACTAATTATTCAGTTCGTTTAACGTTAGGCAAACAGTGACACAAGATAACGGGACTTGTTGTCTTAATTCAATAATAAAGTGCTAAGTACATAGATGTAAACACAGTTATTGAGACAAAATACAGCAGGAAACAACAGGAAATCACGCATTTCATGCGAAGGTCAATTGGAGGGAAAATAACATCATCATAAAATGATAAGGTAAAATCATTGAATAAAAAGACACTTCTTTACTTTTACTGAGATGTACATAGTACATTTGTATTACAAAATTGACGCAAATATTTATATTTCAGAAACTAACTTTACAATGTTACATTATTTTTAAAACAACTCCGGTATATTTGCTAAAAACACTTAATAACAAATTGTTCAGTTCGTTTAACGTTAGGCAAACGGTGACACAAGAATAACGGGACTTGTTGTCTTAATCCAATAATAAGGTGGTTAGTACATACCTGTAAACACAACAATGAAAAATAGGCGTAATCTATGTGTGTCTAAAATAACTAGACAAACAATTGAATATAAACTGATCAAAAAAGTATAGTTCTATATTTACATATGTTTGTATTTCTCGAGTTCGGATTGACAGCCGATTCGTTTGATGGTTGTTTCGCCATGCTCAGTTACCCTGATCAGTATATTGCCATTCGCTGACCAGGTACTTTCGATTTTTTTAGATTTAGCCAGTCCACGTGCAATGAACAGCAACTGCGAACGGTGGTGTGTTAAGTCTTCGTTTACGAAGATACCATCATGACCGCTGTGTGACTTAAGTTCACGACGTTTGGTATACATTTGCCCGGCCCTGTAGCTGGTAAACTTCACTATTATAGGGAGAGGTTTGCGTCCGCCACGTTTACCAGTTCTATGTGAACGATCAATTTCATTGACAGAAACATCGGCACCAATGGTCTGGCACAAATTAAGCACTATGTCATCAGAGCATTCGTTTGAATGAAATTAAGGTCCCCAGTAAAAACCTGTCCAACTGGACCATATATATATTTGGAACTAGAACAGTCACACGATGTAGGACAATTTCTTATTACATTAATTTCTGTGGAAATAGAATTATAATTAAAAACGATACTTCTTACAGGTTTACTATATGTGTAGCAAATAAGTGGTGATTCAGTATTGCGGAAATAAGGGGGAATCAACCGACGTACATTTTTATCATTGAATATTTTTGGAAGGTCAATCAAATCAAGACCTTTGTTACAAAACTAATTTTGATACGATTTCTAGTTTTGTTAAGTGCATTTTTAATAAATGGTTTAAGATAGTAGTCAGTGAAAGATTCAATAATACAAGCACATTCATATAGAGGGTCAGATTGAAGTAAAATAAGTTTACATTCCTTATCAATATGCGCCAACGAAGAAACAGAAAGAGAGCAAAGTGCACTTAGTAATTTATGTTTACCCCATTTTGTAATAATGTATAGCAGTCATTTAAAGAAAGCAGACGTTTAAATTTACGCCTTAAGTTACCATTTTCCTAATGCCGTGTGAACGTTTATTTCTTAGACGTTTGCTAAACAGAGAAAATGAATTAATCGATTTATTTTTAGAAATAGTTCCAACATTTAGAATATTATCATTTAATCCAAGTAGGTAAGCTGATTGCAAACGTTTAATCCATTCAAATTCAGACATGCGCCTTGCTTTTAATTGGCACTAATTTGAAGTACTATTATTAAATATAAGTTGATCCACAGGTTGAATTGAAATATTTGTAACGCTATGACCCGTTTTATTATAGTGCTGGTAAATGAAGTTGTAAAATTTATTGTTATTTTTAATTAAAAAAAATGTTCCCTAAAACGTGTTTAAGTGATCTACCAGTCTGCCCAACGTATTGCGCACCACAACAGGGTACATTTCAAGTAATGACATAACCCACATGCATAGAATTTCATGTGACATCGGATTTAATGTTAAATGAAAATTTGCGGTTATTAACAGATGACATAATAAAAGAGGACATATTTAAAAACTTGCAACATAAACACTTCCTGGAGTTGCACTTATTTATTGTAGGATACCGATTACACGGAGCTTGATTACGCTGCGAACTAGAACCCTGACGCATTGTATCTCCAATGAAAGATGTTCGAAGTAAACTTAATTTGACTGTATAAAGCCATTTCACATTAATTGACTTCTTTGTTGTTCAAATCACTTAGGTAATCATGAAATGAAACTGCAATTTGCAAAAACGTGTGATGCTTTAAGTAAGGTTTAATAACATCTGGGGTGGTATTCCAGAAACATCTTAAGTCATTTTTTAAATAATTTTACTTAAGTTCAAAATTACAATGATTTTTATTTCAGTACTAGAAAAGGAATCGCATGTTTATTTTGGTATTCCTAAATAACATTGACATAATGATGTTATTTCGATGTAATTCTTGATGCCAAACTATTGCAATAGGAAATGAAACACTTAAGAAAATTTCCCAATTTAAGGATTAGAATGAAATTTAACTTAAGATGCTTCTGGAATACGACCCCTGAGAGGTAACGTTTCAAAATATATTGCAGTTACAAAGTTTCCGTTTTTTATCTCTGACAAAGCAGACAACTAATATTATTATTTTGCTTGAAAACAAACAAACAAAGTATATCAATCATCACTTCTTCATGAAGCTGTTATCACAAATAGTGTTTGAATTAGGTACATGAATTAATTTTGGGCAATTTACGTACATTAAACCATATTTTCATCACTCAAATGTGCATGTTTTATACACATATGGGTAGGCGTAAAATTGTAAAGGATTATTTGTTACTATTATCGGAGCAACAATGAAGTTCAGAGTATTAAGTTAGTAATACATCAAGTCTATCAGGCTTTGATAAGAAAATAAGATGTGCGAGTGTGTAAATGCGAACATTATGTCTGAAAATTGTTTCTAGCTCAAATCATAAGGGGAATCTTTATTATACTGTATATACCATCTGTCAACGATTATGTTATAATTTGCATATCATCCTGTAAAGGGAACATGCAATCAACATTCTTTGCACATAATTATTATTTCGAAAGAACCGTCATGTCTAGATAAAACACAGCTAGAGCTTTACAGATCCCAACTATCACTTATCAGATTATCAATATAATGTATACAAACGTTACCTTAGCTAAATATATTCAAAACGTTTTTGCGTATTACTTTGCAACGCAAAATGCTTAGTGGTCCTGTGAATAATTTTTATACGCACCGAGGTTTTATTCGATATGTTTAAGAAACTAGTCACAGCGTACGTAAAATGCGCCGCGTTTTGCGAGAATTTGCCTTTTGTCATATCCGACCAGGGTAGATTCTGACAAGCCTGTGCAGACACACATGCAAGTAAGGAGCATTCCTGTACAATAGTGCCAACCTTACGTGACTTTGGACAGGGTATCTTTTGGACAGACTGCGCGACACCGAAGGCTGGTATGTTTCCATGTTTGCCGCATAGGCCATTATATCAATTTTCACACAACGCCGATCAAATGTAAATGTTGCTCAAATGTTTATGTGGGATATGAATATTAAAAAACAATACAAAATCATTTAAAAGGAGAGTGAATAACAAGTATCCTGTTCCGATTGCTTATGTATTTCGCTTCATGCTTGGAAAATTCAAGCTTCTGGAACGATAAAAAATAAGCTATTGATTCAAGTAAATTAACAATGTATTACCTATTTGCTTGGTCAAGAGTAATTACATAAAATAATTTAAAAATGTTGATATGTACTCGGTCCATATATGTTTTTGTATTTATCAATGTCATCTGTACTTCAGACAACATTCATGGTATATCATATTTTTAACAATGATCATAGTTTAAGGAGTGCCGGAATCCTTTTTTGTTGTGATATTCTGAAGTGGTGTTTCAATATCATTTTATGCCGCCATTAATTATACATCAGAAATAAACGTGTATTATATTGACACTTCCAGTGCTTGAATCTCATACCGAAGGCGATGCACATGTCACATAAACACACCCAAAGCTTAGGTGTGGTGAATCATACCATCATACGCTGTCGATCTAGTGTTGATCTTTGGTTTCATACTGTGCGTGGATATACTGCCACGAACCTCGCGTCTCTTGTAAAAGCGACCAAATACAGCATTCCTGTACAATAGTGTCAACCTTACGTGACTTTGGACAGGGTATCTTTTGGACAGACTGCGCGACACCGAAGGCTGGTATGTTTCCATGTTTGCCGCATAGGACATTATATCAATTTTCACACAACGCCGATCAAATGTATATGCTTCCGTATATATATATATATATACCGAATTTACTGTTTACAGATTTAACTAATCCAACAACATGTAGCGTAACTGCACCCCAAATTAACTGTTGACCGATTTGTTCCAACTTACGTAACTGAAATGGTTTGACGGTTGAGTGATTTGTTCCAATAAATGTATCGGCACACCAACTACGAAAGTGCATCGACAGAGTGGGTCACGCCTAACTACAAATTGGAAAACAAAATCGTAAAAAAGATTGCTGAATAGTGAAGCAGATGCAACGTTTTAATGCCAATACATGAGAAACGAGTTGAAACTATATATAGAAAACAATAACAATTTCGAGCTCAACAGATGTTAAGACAGCGATTTGCTTAGTATGTCATGGAGTGCGCGTGTGATAACATTATCCTTGATTTTCTGACTCTGATTTGAAGATCCGGCAGAAGGAGATCTCCGTGTCCCTCGCGGAAAAACGGGTCATGGGAAAAATGACAATCAAGTATCATATTACATGAACATTACAATATCAATAAAATATGTGTCGATCAAAGTATTTTCAAAAATGCATACAGAATTATAAATAAACGAAAACGTTGATACAAAGTCATTGGGATATTTGGAATATTTTATTATACGTCCGTTCTTCTGAAATAAAAATATTTCTTAAAACATAAAGTTACTTCTCAAGTCACGTTTTAAAATTTTCATTTGGTAACAAAAATGAATTTTGTGTCTTGCTAAGGATCGTTTTCAAAGAAACCGCATACAACATGTAACACCGTTATATTGAAAGAAATATTAAAAGTGAGCATTTGAAACCTTCTCTTCTATTAAAACAGTGCATGTGTTCTATATTCTCATGGAAAGATAGTTTCATGTAATTTTAGTACCCGTTATTAAATGATAACATGGTTACCAATATCACCGCTTTTGTTTCAGTATTGGTATAAGGTTAACAGTTCATCCACACCAAGAGTAACAATTGGTTGGTTTGTCATTTAATATTGCACAGTCTCTGACGAAAGCCTTGATAAAATCGGTCAATTAATTAATACGAGACCAACGACCTGAACGTCACGCAGAGCTATTTCATTGAAATATAAACGTAATCATTTTACGTATTTAATGACATACATCATTTCCCCCAGCGATTTCTCCACTGTTTAAATATAGATTCTTATGTTGGACATGTATAATAAATTTGAAATTCTTCACAATTTTGCTGACGCAATTCGATTGAAAACAAACACTATCACGCCTTTCGAGTATGGTTTTGTTTTACACTTATCGAAACAAAAATCTTTGTTAACACGGTTTCTATACATACTACGCTATAAAATTAAATGTATGTCGTTTACCTGTGAAGAAATGTTAATCAGTATAAACACGAATCGATGCTTCTTTTTAAAATATTTTATTTTAGATTCTGTGACAGTTTTAAACAATATCATTTGACTAAGCATGCACCTGACTTGAAAAAAACCTAAGGCAGATTATTAAATATTGACTCGGTCAATTTAATTTAATTTCAAACATGATGTGAAAGGCATTCGCTATATTTACATTAAGAAATTGGTATTTCATGTCCTATTAGAAAACAATTTCCATCTTAACACATCATTTTATATATTAATATGAATACCGTCGATGAATATATTTCTTTATAAACAGTGTTTCTATACATACTTCACAATAAAATTAAATGTTAGGCGTGACACACTCTGTCGATGCGTTTTTGTTGTCTTGAAGCTATCCATAACTGGATGACTATATACAAGCTCAAAATGAAGAATGCAAAAAGCTGAAAGTATAGCTTATGGGACAAAACAACAATTAGAAAAGCTGACCCTTACTAGTGTGATTGTTGGTGGTTGTGATGTAAAGTGTGTGGACAATGTTCGTGACCTTGGGGTGCATATGTCAAGAACCTTAAATTTTGATCTGCACATTCCAAAGAAATGCCAAGTACGCCTATAGCCAGTTAAGAAACTTCAAGTGTATCCGAAACCATTGAACACAAAAATCCACTGAAATTCTTGTTCATTGTCTTATTCACTCTCATCTTGATTTCTGTAATGGACTCTTTGCTGATATTTCGGCATATCAGCTGTAAGAAATTACATAGAATTCAAAACAATGCTGCCAGGTTAGTAACCTGCGCACCATATGAGGAACGTAGTTCCGACATGCTAAAACGATTACATTGGCTGCCCATGCAGGCAAGAATAATGTTCAAAGTGCTTGTCATTGTTTTCCGGGTCGTGAAGGGCACTGCGTCTATTTACCTCCGATCGATGTTCACACATGCACAAGGAAGCTACCGCTTGCAATCATCAGGAGGCATTCAGTTTCGTGTGCCTAGGCATATAACAAAGATTGCCGACGGGTCACTAGCTGTGGTAGGACCGAAATGGTGAATGTGCTCCTCGGACATTTGATATCGGCTGCCTCGGAAACAGCATTTCAGAGCAAACTCAAAACCAACCTATTTGAGCGGATCCACAACACTCAGATGCATTCCTGTAACCTGCAAGCTCACTAGATGATATCTCAATATGTGTATATATGACTTTTGTGAAGCGCAATATAATATTTATAGTTTTGCGCTATTCAAGTGTATTTGTATTTGTATGCTGTGAAAAAAATGTCCATTAGTATAAAAACGAGTTAGATACAGTGCCAGCTTCAAACTAAATTATTTGACTAAGCATCAACTTGCTTGAACAATACAGAAAGAAAATTCTTAAATATTAACTCAGTCAATTTAATTTTAAACGTGACGTGAAAGGCATTCACTATATTTAAATTAAGAAATGGGTGTAACATGATGTCAAATGAGAAAACTTTTCCTTCTAAACATATCATTTTAGAAATTGAATATAAATACCATGAGTGTTATTTTTCTTTAAACAGTGTTCAGTTACTGAACTAAATGGACTAAACCTCCATAATTATCTCTGCTAAATGCGTTGTATTGATTTGTAAATACTGAAATTTGATACCCAAGTTCTATACGCAAAGTTTTCAAACGAGTTCAAACAACCACATCAAAATAAGCTACCACACCCAAGGAAAAAAATTGTATATACCCCTTGTGATTTATGAATGGTAATAAACTACAATAACGAATGAATATCTGCACTACCTGTCGCTTATTTAACTTTCCGTATCTTGTATATGCTTAGACCCATTCACCATTTGGAAATTACATTTTGCCCTAATGTTCTGATGAAGATTAATTCACGGCAAATACTGATAGCGCTGAATACGAGTTAATTGGTAATTTTCAATTTATGTTGATCTACGTTAAAATACAAGAGATATAAATGTGTCAGATTATTTTCGTTTTGCGTTGTAAACGCATGCTTTCACTATCCTTTTAACTCCCTTTATCCGACTTGGTTGAGACTTGATGTCCGCCAACATGAGGAGATAACCAATCGCATAACATAAAAATGTATGACAGACAAAGCCACAGGGCAATGGAATCTCATACAAACTATAATTACCGTTCACAGAATAAGTCCAGCCAATCAGACAGCTCTAGAATAGACTATTAGAAAAATCATGAAGAATTTGGACGAAGACATCACCAATAAATAGATCGGCTTTTAAATGAAGATTAAATTGATCAAATACTAATTATAAAATGCTTCTCATCTGTATGAATAAATTAATTTGTTATTCAGATTTGTTCAGTTCGTTTTTTACGCAACACCATTGCATTTGACGACCTACAATACATTTTCTGGACCATTAATTTTAATAATAATATGGTTATCTAAAATAAGTATTGAGCAATTAAAGCGCATTTTATGAACATCATTCTTTGTACCTGGAATGAGTCTTGTTTGCTTTAAATTTGCTATTAAACGTTTCCACATGACATTTAATTGCTTTTTGATGTGTTTTTTATTTGTGTTTTCCTGAAGGTGGCCAGTGATGTATGTGCCAATGTATCATATAACTGTTCAAGAAATATACATCAAATCTCTGTATAAGCGATGATGAATATTAACGATTTAACCACTATCAATGTATGTGCGGGCGAATGAGTATTGTGTTAATAAAATGCTACTCGCTGAAAATAGAGTGGGTGTGTTTACAAAGTGAAATACTTGATTATAAAGCAATTTAAAAAGAGCACAAGTTATAAAGCATCTAATATTTACTTGCACAACGCGTTAAAGTCAATGCAACAAGAATGAGTAATTATTCTCATTTTAAGCTTTCTTTGTAAACTTGTATTTGTTCCCACCTTTATTTAAAAGGATCATAGAACTGTGTTAACACCATTAAACATATAATCATTTTAGCCTTACATGTAGGAATTCAGTAATCAGTTCAATCATTTCGAATTTTGATAACTTCTACATTCAACAGTAGTAATGACCCCATCCTCTTCATGCAAACAATTGTGCAAGATTAATTTTTGAAATATTAGATTTTTTAAAGTTCAAATCATACGAGACATAAGTCACAATTATTGCATTAAGATCTTTGACTAAGAAAAAAAATGTTAACACAAAAATTACTACTTTACATGCGCATTCATATTCGGTCGATAGTGTATCTGTTATTTAGTAAAACGTACTTACAAAAACATATCACATTACAATTAAGATGCATGCAATGTGCACGAAACTTAACTTATCCTCATTGAAATACATATTGGTAATTTATACAAACATTTAACGTTTCTATATAATTATAAACACTACACTGAATATGTGCATGCGCAAAATAGCCATTATCCGATGAAAACCATAAGTTATTGGCAATAAACAAACTCAATGGGCGACAATCAACTAACACATGCCGTAAACGTGAATACTACATGGAAAGTAACTGATTGGTTTTGTTTTGTGCGTATAATTATAGGTAATTATATACTTTTTAAAGATAAATCGATGCATATAATATCTGATAAAAAATATTATTTAAATACATAATTAGTTACAACATATAGTTTTATGTAATTTTACTTCACCCTTTAATTTAACCTTGACGTATAGACTAATACTGTTTTGCGCACAGTGGCTCACTGACCTTAATAATGAGCTAAATATCATGTACATCTTTGAACGGCATACTAGGCTATAATTGTTGACATTCAAGCACAAAATTGACCATGCGTCGGCGTTGTGCATTTTGCAGATCTTCTTAATGGCCTTAACCATTGTATCCACTTGAGTTAAGGTTCATGGGGGGGGGGGAATAAAATTCATTAAAACTTTGCTTTGATTTTTCTTCATTTAATGTGGTACAATATGGTCAAACTATATATCATTTTAAAGCATAAGACGGATAGAATAACATAAACACATTTTTGACATTCAATATTTGTGTGCTTTATTCATATTTTGGGTTTAAAACCAATACATTTTTACACTAATTTACAAAATCTCAATCTAAAGTTAGAAAGAATATGCACTACCTTAAGTTGAATAAAGACAAAGCTATATACATATACAAGGTCAAGTTAGCAACATTTCACATAAAATTATTGTCATAAAACAACAAATGAGTTTTTATTAAACTGCCTTTTTGGGATAAATTTCCTAAACAAAGTTCTAAAAATAACTAAAACGTAACTACTTTTAAAAATCCAGGTATGGTGGATAATAAGAGTCACAATTCTATTTCAAAGGCTTAACAATTTTGTTGTTTACCTCTCAACCAAATTGCAAATTTTAAACCATCTCAAATTGCAATAGATTGCAGTCGACATATTAAATTGTAAAGGCATATAAAGAAATTGGCAAACCGATTGATTTTATATTTCGATTCTTTCTACCCATTTTGAAAGCGTGGCCATCGCTGTGCTCCGTAGAAAAACGTGCAAAACAAATCGGTCGAAACCACGTGCAGTGGTGAGAAAACCGGGTATGTGTATACACATACCTGAGAAAACACATACTTATTTTGATAGTTGGGTGGCAACTAGTAAAACAACTATTAACATTAATCAGCATAAGATCGCACTAAATAACAAAAATGACCACGTAGAGGTATCATCACTTACCCTATTTCAAATATTGTCCAGCTGAAAATTATCCCCCACACGTCTTTTTTAGTTTATTTGTATTGTTTTTCTAAAGCCGAAGTGCATCTCACAGAATATCCATCCAACTTCCGTTGTTTTCACTTTCGTTATTAAAAACTCCGTTTAAAAGAATTATCTCTACTTTAAGATTGTTAAAGCGATGTATTATTATATATCATCAATAGAATAGTATACCGTGATGAATTGAACGGAGTTACGTATCGATCTTTCTGTCAGTCTGTAAGCGTACTATTTTATGCGCAATAATATAATACATGTGATTCGACAACGATTGTAAACATTGGTGAAATGCTTCTTATATAGTTATTCTTTTGAGTGTTTATGAGGTCTTATCGTGCAGTTTGCAAACATCAACGGAAAGATTACAATCCAATGCATTTGTCATCGTCAACCGTTTGGAATGTCAATTAGGCGATGAGTGAGTTTTAACATGTTTCTTTCTATTTTATTAATTTAAAAATGGCTGCCCCCATGGTGATGAAATGACATGTGTTCGAGTTTTGATATTTCTAGATATGTACTATTTAAGCGTAACTTGCCCTCGTCAATGTCGATATTAATCACTAGTCATATAATTTTCCGCCGAAATACGTGGAATAAATATGATTCAGATTTTTGAAAATAATGTATATTTTATTGTTAAAATCGCTTTGTATTTTGATTCATTTTGTGGATGTTATGATACGTTGATGTACAAAATTGGTAGCAGTTTGAAGGGATAACATCCTTTTAAGCATATTTGTATACATTTTCAATGTGGCACTCTTCCTTTAGTCAAATTTGAGTTCAATACTAGGGGTCCCACATTTTTCTAAATGAAGCCTCTACATGAACCTTAGGGTTTGGATACAACATAGCACAATAAAAAAACATAACAAAACAATGATTATTCAGAACATCTAACCTTAGGTCTATAACGTTTGGATAAAAACATCAATTCATGAACTTAAAAACAATTCATACGTGCAGTTTGTGGCATGAAACATGTACATGCACATAACAGTTCTCGACTATTTGTTAAAACATGTGTTAAAAAAATGCAAACGGCCTCGCGTAATCGCTGGATGAAATATGTGTGAGAACCAACTATTTTATGTTTATACTAGGATTCACACACACAGTTTATTAATGAAAATCTTCATGGAAATATGTTTCATTCAGTGCGCGCAACGGTTCTTGTATGCACATTTATGTCATCATGTTATTGTACCGTAGAAAACAAAAAGAATATGAATGCTTTGGAAACCTTTTGCTGTATGTCTGTACTTCGGTATAACGCTGAGTGATTGAGGGTACAAATAGAACATAATTACCACTAATTTCACATTAAAATATAATGATTTTAATTAATAAAATTCATGTTAGAGAAATATAAAAAAGTTAATAGAAGATAAACGCAAGGTTAAGGTAGTATCCGATATTATAAACAAGATCAGAAAATAGAAGAATACTTAAGTATTAATTGTCTCATTCGGCGACATTTTAGCTCCGTTCTAATAAGGTAGTATTACTAAAGATCTTAGAGAGGCAGAAGTGGCTATATAAGAAGACCAATTCACGGGGCATACCCCTACCGAAACAAGGGCAGCCTTAAGTCGTGCGAAAATTACCGCATCATCAGCCTCATCAGACATCTTGGCCATTAATCGAATAAAAAGTAAGGCCTAGGAACTGCTGGCTGAAGAGCAGGCTGGATTCAGAGCTGGGTGGAGAATAGTTGAACAGATCGTCAACTGCATAATCATCATTGAGAAACACCTGCAACACCAACGTGCGCTCTTCGAAAACTTCACTGACTTTAAGAAAGCTTTCGACCGACTCTCGCACGAAGAAGTCTAAGATCATGGTGTACAGCACGACCGACAACAGTGCAGATCAACATAAACGGCGACAAGCTTGAAGAAGTGGCCAGCTCAAAGTACTGGGGTGCATCCCTATCCAAAGACGGTACGAGTACCGCTGAGGTCCGAATAAGTGTTACCACGGCAACCGTATCGAGGGACAGCAGGATGTGGACAAGCAGTTCATTCAGTCACGAAGCATAGGCTCTTCAAGTCCCTTGTATTCTCCATCCCACTATCAACTGCGAGACATGGACGCTTCGATGCGGACACAGAACGCAGGATACAATACTTTGTACTTAAATGACTCCGAAGACTTCTCCACATCTCCTATACGGAGCACCACACCAACGAATAAGGCCCAAACATGACTGCAACACTTGTTGGTCCGCAAAAGCCTCTACTGGCGACCGTCAAACGACGAAAGGTGGCTTGGTTGGACATGTCACCAGGCAAGACGACTCTCTGTGCAAGAAAATCTAAACGGACAATTTTAAAGAGTTGACATCCCTTCCCAAGGAGGAATTACTCTCAGCAGCTCTCAAAAGACCTTGCTGGAGGAGGATTTCTGTATCGTTGTCCCCATCCCCCCACCCAACGGCAAACCCGTTCAATAATGTATTTCATAAATTTAACGAGTGAAACCTTTGGTCATTTCCGGTGATTTTATTGATAGTTAGTCAGTAAGTCAATACTAATTTGTCAGGTATGATTGTGCGTGCACTTTTTAAATAAGAAGCATTACAGAAAAAGCAGAGATTTCTTGACAAAATATGTTTTCGTTGGTAGGATCATTAAGGTATTTTAGTATGTACACTTTTTGTAAATTATGCTTTTACTTAGCATTTATTTAGTAAAAATAACAACTACATGTAAAGTGCGAGAATACACTCTTCTGTAAATATAATCGCACTACCGACAGATAGGGTCAAACACCGATGCAATTATATGTAAATGAAGGGAATGGTCATATAGTTTACAATTTATAGATATTTATGTTATAAGTTAATATGATACATTTTACAATAAACGACTTATGTCCATACCGAAACTTGTGGCCTTCACATACGTTTGACGTGTCTTATGTTTGAGAGTCAACAGATTTTAATGATATTTGAGTTAACGTAGAATTTGATAGGTAGTCTGTAAAAAAAATGGTACGTGCAGCAAATGCACTGACTTTGATGTTGCATTTTTACTGGGAGGGGGCAGGTAATAAAACATTAAACAATTTTAAACATCAAGAGTTCGGTTACAGCTGTTTAACCATAACATCCAGACAAGATGGAAAATCAAGAATTTACAAGCTATTTCGACAGGTTCAAATATGTATTTGGAGAAGATTGAAACGTCAAACAAGTAAGTGGGCGTAATGCGGTCAGTCAAACACATGTACTTTCGACTATTGACTAGTAAGCAAATTTATTTTTTATTATTCGGTAACTTTACGAAGAAATATGTACACGATACTTGTTAAATGTTTACATATCAAAGACAATTTTCGTGTGCAAACAATTATATTCAGAGAACCATTATATTATGCGTATATATACACATAAATTGTGTATTGTTAATGCTGCTACAGAACTCACAATTCTTCGAAAGCGGCATTGTTAAATATTAGGAAGCTACAGATAAAGGCTTTCAGGGGAAAAAACTAGAAGTAATCGTCACATCAAAATAGTTGTAATATGAATCCCCACGTGTTTGGTAAAACAAAACTCATCCGTAGGCACAAGCAACGCTGACCCTTTTAATGCATAAAAGACCGTTTAATGTTTTTGTTGTTGATTGTTTTCAATTGTGTAATCAAATGTTCAAAATCCATAATTACCTTTCAACATACCATATAAGAGAAATGTGCACATGCATCAAAACTTTTGAAATTAGTAAATTTTATTATGCAGAATGATTGTGATAACATTCAATACAATTAAGCCACACGAAAAGGCGCTTGTATTATGATTTGCAGGTGTCATTAAAAAAAAAATAACGGTTGGTATCTTAAAGGACAAACAGTGTACAGCCTCACCTACTTACAAAAAGAACAGATATATTTCCCCAGAGGTTGTGTTCCCGTACTTTACTTTACAACATCCATCCTATCTGTATGTCTTGCGCATGTACAGCAAATACTTTACATAATAAAAAACGGTCGTACATTTATAATTAGTTTTACTATGTCTCAATGTTTGAAACGAAACTTGTGGATTTAACTGTTATAGTTCGTCGCTTCTTTGTTATCGACTTCATACTACAGTGCCAGTGGCATTGTACAGACAGTCATTATTTTGAAATTTTCTCAACTAGACCTGCAAATAGAGGGAAATTTAACGCACCCAAATACCGCTTAGAAACAGATGTGCGGCAATAACACACATTGCTTCACAAGCATACAGAACTTTAACTTCAAAGATCTACCTTAAAGTTATTCACATGACTCCTTTGCACGAAATTAAACGTCCAATAATGAAGAATAAGATTACGTTTTCCTGATATTTAGTTATGCATGGTAAAGCTAAAAACAAAAAAGGAGCAATAAACCTTTTGAATTCTAAAAAAGCACCATTCAGTTACTTGGACGAAACCCGTTTTCATAAACGAAAATGTGTTAGATTTACATGGATTTACTATTATGCACTGACTCCTCTTTTTACACTTATTTCAAAACGCACAAAAACCAAGGAGGATGTTTTTCGAAAGTACATTACTTCCATAATGTCTTACATTTCAATGTATTTCAGTTGCAGACCAATCTGTCAAATCCAACATTTTGATGTACTGATAAGACGGACTATACGTTTTAAATAACTTCAATCATGCCGTCGCATTTTGTAAAAGTACCAGTTCTTTATAGTTGTGTCCGCATTAGTAATGATCATACTTTTTGTAAACGTGTTTTGCTGTTATAAGTGAACTCACTGGTGCATATACCTAAACGATAACCGACATGAGGATTGACATATTTATATTTATTATTAATACTTCGAGATGATTGGCGGAAATACGATATTCAGAAATGGCTCTGAAAAATGATCACTTAAAATAAAAATAAAAATGTGTGATTCACTTAAACACAATGCATGCAACGTCAACACTTTAGTTTAAAATCTTTAAATTGCTTCATTCAACAATGTCAATTACGTTCCTTCAGTAGCTCTATCCGTTAAACAATAACGCGCAAATAATACTTATTTCTCGAATATGTTCGATAAAGAACTTTAAGTCAAATACTTGACAACTTAAATATAACTTAAAGCATGCTTTGATATTTCTTTATATGCAATCCCACTATGTGTGCTTAAGTGCAAAATGACATATACAAGATATAAAGTAAGTTTAAGTTGTTTTTGCTTGTTTAATATCAGGCTTTGGGCGTTAATATATGTGAACAAGTGATAATAAACGGGAACTTTATTTAGCAAGATTAAACTTTTCGCTGTTGTTATGAAAAAGAAATATATTATTAATGTATTGTTTTAATTTTGTGTGCAATGAAAATCTACAAAATTAAGAAATATTAAGGAAACTGTGTTATCCGTGTTGAAATTGACCCACTCATCTGCTGTCGAAATGCTATCTAAGTGGGTAAAATATTTGGAATTTTCCAACGTAAAATGTGATGTATTAATGTTACATCAGTACAAATGTGGAAATGTACGTTGCAACACAAAAAATGGATGGAATTTCCATCAACACATCATTTTGTTAAGGTTAACGTGAACTTTATGTTAAACATTTTTTTTTCAAAGTATTCAATTACATATTCAGATGTGATTCGATAGCATCATAACGCTATATTGCTTAATTTATTTAACAATATATGCTACCAATTAAATTTGCATTATTTATTTTATGTCTGTTAACTTAGTATAATACGAATACAAAAATCTGAATCATAATTAGCGACAACAGCCAAAACATAAAGATATCTAGATAAAGACAATCCCAGAAATTGATAACTCCCGGATTACCGACCCTGAAAACTCGCGCGCGCCTCCAAAACGGTACTGAAGAAAAAAACAGGGACATAGATATGTTTGTAAAGGTCCCTGAACAAAACAAGAAGGCGAAACGATTTTATCGAATATAGTTGAAGATTTAAATAGCTTCTGTTATCGATCTGATAATCAAATAATAGTTCGTGTTTTTTATAAGATCAGTTATTACGTAATTAGTAGAAATAAGGTTCATCTGCATTCATTTCAGAGTAATACAACTCAGCATTAACAGAGACCTATATGTAAAGTTCCCTGGCAAGAATAAGGTCTTGACTGTCATTTAACATGTTATTTAAAGGCGACACGTGATATGTTATCTTAATTACGGTATCTACACATGTGCAGACATTTGTTGTCACGGGCATACCCACAAACGCTTTTAATCCACACTTGGGACATCGCCTCCCATTGAGCGGATTCGTTCGCTCCTTTATCGCTAATGTTTTTATTTTCAAGACCATTATCTTACTGAAATTAATCATCCGTAATAAACGAAACAAAATCACTTATGTTTCGTGTTTTTATTACAAAAATTAAATAAAGACACAAGTTGGGAAAATCTTGAGAATAAAAGCAAACTTGGCCTTAAACATTACGTGTTGTCACTGAATATTGTTGCAGAGACACATATTTTATAAATCTATCGTGTATATTTCTTATTTAACTTATATTGATTCACGATGTTTAACAAATTGACACTTGGTTTCATGTTTCAATTGTTTTCAATCCTACTGTGCGAAGTCATTTAGTACTGTTTATTGGAATAAAGCGGGTGTACACTATTATTACGCTGTAATCTGTCAAATTCTTCAGTACTGTCAGGATCAGCGGGTCACGTGATAGCCAATACGGCGGCGGTAAATTTATCGAATCTGGGATTGTCTATTCTTTTTGCAATTATATATGGTATGGCATAACAACACGCCTTGTTTAAAAAGCATGAACTGCCTTCTTTTTATTTTGCTTTTGAACCAGCTTAATTTAGGAAAAAATAAAGCGTTCAATAGTAAGAAAAGTACTTATTCTACGTCAATGCTGATATTGGGTATATATACAGTAATTACTTAAACTTCATGTCAAGCATGTCGAGCCAAGAATGACTGAAGTTGTACATAACATATTTAATTTGTCATGCAAACCCATGTATTATTCGGTCAACTTTTATATCGCCTATTATGTAGATTGATATCGGTTAGCAAATAATAGAAGTGTTACTAATTTGGAGGTCAAAAGTTATCTTTTAATTATGTTTTAAATACGCCCGCTCAAAAATTTATGTTATTAAAAACGTTTTTAAAATCCCAGTATATTTTAATGATAATGTATATTATCGTTTTCAGTATCAGCACAAACAACTACATGAAATGAGTAACACATCTAAGTTGTAACTATAATAGTTGTTTTATTTTTTCATTGTCTTCAAGAATTATAATGACGAGTTCATTAATGAAATTTCGACCTTCCATACCTTGCATTGAAGCAGTCAATTGTTTATATGACAGTTTATCAAATACACTTAACTATTAAGTTCATTTAAACAGATGATGGAAAAACAAAGAAAAGAGATTTAAGCATTGTGTTTGCTACGTTATAAAAACACGTGAGAATGAATGCTAGTGCATATGTCTTTGAGGCAAAGGATAAACATGTATTCATTAACACGTGTCAGCATTAACATTCATCAGTTATAAAGGCACCATAAATGCCGAAAGGCGCTCATTAATTTTACTGTGGAGTGAACGATATTGTTACGTCATAATTTTCATTCGTTTCATTATCTATATTTTATCATGTCTGGATTGTATCATTGCACAGGTGAAACACTGTGTAGTAAGTGCTAGATTAAAAGAGTATATTAAGGCCGACTGCATATCCGGTCTTTTACATGATCCACAGCAAGATCAAAGTATTGCTCAACCCTTCTCGCCTGCGTCTGATGCGCTTTATGAACTTGAAGGTTTTAGGTTCCTTTACCAAGCATATATAATGATTGTTGTTGTGTTTTTTTTACAATTTATTGACAAATAGTATTATATAAATTATCATACAATTTAATAATAAAGTATATTTTTAAAATATATACATGAAGTAAGTCTATGTAAAATATGTAATTCGGTCGTTAATGTTTGTAAATAATTTTACGAAATTAAGTAAAGTTAAAAAAAATAAGTAACGTCTGTGTTAATGTAATTAAATTACATCTAATTACAACTAGAAGTATAATTGGTAGTTCGCTTATAATTTGGTTAAAAAATATGTGTTTAATGCCTGTGTCATTATGATATTTCCAACATTGTTTCTTCCACATTCTGATTACCGATCATTATGCTAAAAAATAAAATATAAAAGATGTAAGTATTTTTTTCTGGAAAATTAATGTTACAAATTTTACATTATTAGCATTTCAAATTTCCCAGAACATCACAATTATTTTCAAACAAATTTTAACATTTTGCGGGGAAAAATAATTGGCATACGCAGTCGTATAATAACTAACTGGTGGTCTATTTAACACATACACCTAATTGTTCAACATTGACCTTATCCATCTTATGTTTAGCACGCACAATATTAAACTAGACAGGTATCGATTTCACATCATACAGACATCCGCAAAGAACCGACATTTCTATTGTATTATTTAAACATGATCAATTTTCATTCATGCGTGTAATATTAAACAATCGTTGAAAGTGCTCGCATAGTATGAATATTAAACTATAGACCATTTGTTTAACATTGCAAAAAAGCTGAATGCCACTGAAACTTCTTTTTCTAGGAAAAACTAAAAATAGCACAACCGCCCAATTAAGCAACTCATCAGACGCACTGGATGCTTATAGCGATACTTACTTCGATACAATCGGAGACGATATGAATTGTACTTAGCTAGTCTAGCGAAATACTTATTAGTCTATGAAGCGAAATACTTATTAGTCTATGAGTTTCCTTCGGAGAAAACGACAACCGTGCGCAATTATTGTTTTTGTGGTAAATTGTTACGAAAGAGTATTCTGTAGACATTTTAACCCTTTGCATGCTGGGAAATTTGTCGTCTGATAAAATGTCATCTGCTCAATTTCTAAAAATAGCATTTTCTTCATTTTTTTTCAAAGAATACTATCCGAATAGCATACAGTTTGGATCCAGATGAGACGCCACGTTCTGTGGCGTCTCATCTGGATCCAAACTGTTTGCAAAGGCCTTCAAAATTCGGTTCCCGCACTGAAAGAGTTAAAATTATACATCATTATACAGATTTGCACTGATTGTGAGTACTAATTTTTCATATTTTGTTGTGAAAATAGGTTGTACAGTCATGGAAACATATTGTTTGCTACTTTTCGTTGTTGATAGGCAATTGGTTAAATGTTGGCTCTACATATTTAAGCAACGTTGGTACCCGATAAAAAAAAGTATCATTTATGACATTTAAACGATTTTTTTCATGGTTGGATATTTTTTCTAGAAACCAGATAATAACCGCCGCGCATATAAGCAAAGAAATCATTGCGTAAGAACTACTTTATGAACCGTAACACAGCAGCACCGCTTTATTGCAAACGCAGCAACGTCGAAAGGTAAATCCTTTACAACGATAAGTTACCGGATAGGTACTGTACTAAACATATGTAAGAGAGCGTGGGTGTGCACAGATACGGTTGGTTTTTACTTTTAGATGGTCTAGACACAACATTAAGCACTTGCCAGTCAATTGAAACGAGAACATAACCTTGCAGTTCGAGTTTTAGATAGTGAATGATGCAATTAGCCACAAAATGACTCATGAACCTGCGCCAGTTTTCAAATATTGGTCCACAGCATAGTAACATATTGATAGTATTACTTCGTTCATTTTATAATTAGCAACATAATAACAATAATTATTTTTTTAAGTATTATATTTATTATTATTATTATCATTATTATTATTATATTTTTATTATTATTATTATTATTATTATTATTATTATTATTATTATTATTATTATTATAACCTTAACTATGCAATTATTATTACATTCTCATACAGCGAATGAAATGCTTAAGTTTATGTTATCAAAAAATTTCAACTCTCCTTAACTAGTAGTTAACGTTTGTTCTAGTTTAAATCTATTTATACTTACACATATACACACAGTTTTGTGTGATTATTTGTTGTTCAAATTTATATTTATACTAACATGTGTATTTCAAATTTGTTCAGAATTGCATTTTAAAACATGCAGGAATATCAACGCTTGTGTGCAATCTTGATTTATTCCGGCTACAACTGCCGTCGAATGCTCATATAAGTTGCATTACACTCATAGAATAACTAACTAATCAAAGCGTTAACAAAATAGTACCGCGCGTTCTGTAAGCTGCAACTGAAATGCGTTAATTTTAATATGTTTAATTTAACTTTCCCAATACATGTGTAATACACCCCATGTACCTCTATGAAACAGGTATATAATTAAATGAATGAGTTACGATGTCTCAAAGTGTGTCATTGGTATTGACGAAAGTAATATGGTATTTGCTCGATACATTCTGTCAAATATGTTACCTCCACTAAGAAGTAAAAATAAGCTTAGGCAAAACAATACAATCTTATATCTAAGACCGGAAAGTACCAGACTTCCTGGAAAGAATCATCCGCGCAACATGCCGTTTCATGCACGTATTTATGTGCACATATTAATTTTGAAATGAATTAGCATAATATATTTGGCAGACGGACGGCACGAAGGATGCAAAGTCTAAACGACGAACTGACAGAGTATTTTAACAGTGCCAATTTGAAACGTATTGATACAGCTGTCAGTCCGTGTTTTTGCAAGGGCGCAGTTGCATCGGCGTTGACAGTTACAGCGGCGCATTAATATTCGCTTGCATTTAAAATTAATATTAACAAACAATTTATTTAGTCTTCATTTTGTCACTAACGACAACTTTTACGAAGAAAAACACTTTGAAAAATAATGGAAGAAAAGTTGATACGCATTTGATGAGTTTAAACCAAACAAAGTGTTTTTTCTACCATCGTTTAGTAGGTTCAACACACGTCATATAGATTCCGACACATGCGGAGTTCTCTTTTCGGGCAGCGATAACACTTCATTATTTAATCTGTTTATACCCAGTAGTTGAGAGTCTCTGATTAAATAAGATTTATAAAGATGGATGCGGATATTGTTTCGTCAAAATCAATATAAACATGTAAGAAATCAGGGGCATGCTCTTTTTTAATAATGTAAAACAAAACGTACCATGTCAATGTTCAGACAACGCCATGTAAAAATGAGCAAATCATATTAACCCATTTATGCCTAGTGGACTCTCCCATCCTTCTTAATTGGATCAATTTATTTCCAAAACTAGGGATGTCTAGTATATTTATTTCTATATTTAGAATATTTCTTACAGCAATTCCTTTAAGCAAACAGCGCAGACACTGATGAGACACCGCATCATGCGGCGTCTGATCTGAGTCTACGCTGTTTGCAAAGTCCTTTTTTTCAGGACGCTGGACATAAATGGATTAATTGAACATCTATCTGTTGTGTATGCATGCTATGCATGTTAATACATATACTCAAGAAACAACGCTTGATAGTATCCATCATTATAATTAACTTGTTATAGTTCTGTCTGGAGCATTTTCCATTGGCTGCAGACCACGTGTGATGACAATATATTCATATAGAAAGAATGACAGACGGTTTTACATAATCGTAATGCAAAATCTCTTTACTTGGCGTTCGATGTTGTAAAATGCTGGAATCACATGGCGTTTACAAACATCTATTATGATTGAAAACAAACGACCAGTTATTTGCTGTTGTACAGTATTTTTGTAAAATTAGTTCTAAAATGTTTTTTCAATATACACACAAATGATGCAAAGTTAACGTACATTTATAACAACCACTATTGGTTATTTAAATATAATATGTACATTTAATTATCTTACTAAGGAAATGAAGTGTATGTTATAAGCATGCAGGTCTAATGTACTTTACATAGTTCTACATGTAAAAACACATGATTACACGTTTCGATAAGAATGATTCATCCATCCAAGGTTACTACTCAGACGGCTAACGAGCTTCACAAATCTCTAAGGAAACAACGTAATCCTTTCTGATGTTGTTTTGGACAACTGTGCTTATGGCCCAGCGTAATCATTTCCAGAAGAGGAACAGCGATGTCTACACAATGGTGTGGGTGGTCAAAATAAATGACGTAGTGTTACTGGTGTAATATCGAAATCAGTACCATTAATTTGATTTGTTTTGTGCAAGGCCATTGTCGGTCATCTTGCTCGGCTTAATAATACATTGACGAAATAGTATATATAGTCATGATTTGATTCGTATTCGTAACATTTTCAGTAACATTAAACATAAAGATAATTGGTATATTTTCGGGATTTTCCTTACCCTGCATATATCCAATCATTTTTTGTTGTTGCCCTCTCATTGTTTATCTGGGTTATGCTCAATGGTACTAACTAATGTGCATAGACTTACTTCAACATATTACTTGTGTGAGGATATTAAACAAGTCTATATAAATAATAACATTTAGTAAATACATTATTATGTGTGTTGGAATTCAATCTGTAAGTAAGATCCGTCCCTAAATAGACAAAATCTTCCAAATTTATTGCACTTATCTCACCGACTGTACGACTGGAAAATATAATGATAATGATCACAATGACACCCTTTAATTTTACAAGTTTTAATGATTTTCGTTGAACAACAAGATACTCTTAGTTTATAGTTCCGATATGCAAATAAATTACACAAAATACGTATGCACTTAACACATAAGCGATCACAAAAAGTATATTCATTGTTTGTTGCAACACATTCGAGAAAATCTATATGAACTTGAATATTTTTAATAAAAACACATTATCTCTAAACAATATTATTGAATTTAATAATTAACACCCGCATTATATTCATTATCTATTGAGTATTTCCACACAAAAAGTCATAATTGCAATAAAAATAAATCTTGACAACAACGACAACTCAAAGTGGACCAGTTCAAATAAGTAAATAGAGGATAACAAGTTAAATGTCACATAATCATGCTATTTTTTCTGCGTATCTTATGATCGTGGAATAAATCTTCACTCTTTGATTGCAGAGTGTCTTTTTGTTTGTAAGAAAATTAAATAACTTCTCAATATTTTGATTTATGTTACAGGATATAATAAATTTTAATGAATAATTTCCTTAATTAATAATAAGTAAAAACAACAACTGCAAGTATGTGATTTGTTTTGTTATTTGGTATCATCATATGTTTATTTACAAGAGGAAAATGGTATTATTTTAAATGAAACGCGTAAGATGTAAAAACAAAAACTCCTCATTCCTACAATTGACATACGTGTCTGTCAAATAATGCACAATTGAAACCAATATATTAGACTAATATACAGTGCTACTGATGATACAATTAAGATGATAAACTGTGTATAAGTGTGATGCTTTAATTAGCAAACAGTCACCTATTGCATGGACATTATTACCAGAACAGGGAGTCGTCTGTTCTAACAATGTGGTGGGCGGTCATAATTAATCATATTTGGAATTATGTACTTTAAGTTACTTGACTGTTTCCTATGAAATCGCAAAATATTTAGTTGATGACGATTGAGTCCGTAATTTTAATTTGCATTGTACTAGAGCTTAATAGTTCAGATCTTTAAGAATTGTTTGTGTATTTTTGGAAGCACTTGCATATTCTTGTAGGGGGATTCATAATGTTTAATTCGAATGAGGTTTGGCGAAGTGTCAAATTTGAACCAAGATGGCGTTCAAAAGAAGGTTTCTTTTCTAATCTTAATCTAACTGTAAAGAAAATTCCATTTGTATGCAAATTTTTGGCATCAAAATGAATCTTCATCTACAAAATTAATGTTCATAATCAAGTTCACCAAATGTAAAAAGGGTCATTTCACGCAACTTTCAGAATGGGACCTTTAAATGACCCAAACTGTGGTTACCTAGAAATTTATAGTTTTTATCTGTATTAAAAATTTGCATTAAATTAAAATTATTCGCTCTTTTTCAACGGTCTGCTTACGTAAACTGCTAAAGAGTTTTGTCATGAACACACCAAAAGTTCAACTGACATTGTTAGAATGGTAATTGATGTTCCATAGAAACAAATAATACAACTGAGTTCAAGGCAATTTTTTTAATTAACAATTACATGACATTGAAGGCTCTTGGTGACCTTGATAATGACGATGAAAGCCCTTTAAGTTCATTTTAATGTTTTCCAAATGTTGCTTTTATGGGAGAGCAAGAGAAGGATCCCCAGGAAATGAAAGACGCTGCCATCATACATTTGTACTAGCAAAAAGGAACCAAAAGACCTGCGAGAACAACAGAGCCATGTTCGCAATCGCAAGGAAAATACTGGCTATATCGCCTCATTGATCACGTTTACCAAAGATTTCTACTTGAATGTCAATGTGGATTCCCCAAGGAACGATGGATCATCGACATGGTTTTAGCAGACAAGCAGCTATAAGTAAAGTATCAGAAACACAACACTGGTTTGTTCTACTCTTATGTCGACCTGACTATACACTTAGAGGGTCCGTGGAAGATCGTGAACAAATAAGGAAATGCATCGCCCTGGTACATGAGTTCCATGAGGGTATGCAGGACCGGGGTCAATCAAGACAGCGTCCTAACCCCGACACTATTCAGCCTCATGTTTCCGCCATGCTCACATACGCCTTAAGAAACTAGGACGTTGGTGCCATTCTGATATATACCATATAGATGGAAAACTGTTCAACCTTTTGAAGCTGAATGAAAATAAACAAAGGTTAAGAAAACATCATCCGAGATATGCAGTTTGCTGATGACTGTGCCCTTAACGCTGTCTAATAAGCCGATATACAACGCTTTCTTGACATGTTTCCCAGCGCCCGAACAAACTATTTTCTTACGATCAGCACAAAGAAAACAGAAGTCCTACATCAGCCCGCGCATGAAAAGCATTACGTTTAGCCCAACATCACTGTCAATGCCAAAGACTTAGCTCTGTCGAGCGCTTTACTTATCTTGGAAGCACACTCTAACCGAATGTATCCATCGATTACGATGTGAACATCCGCATAGCCAAAAATAGTCCTACCTTTGAAAGACAACACCCGAATGTTTGGAACAGACGAGGCATGGCCATCCAGACAAAGCTGAATGTATACAGTGCAATAGTGCTCCCAATTCTTAACATGGACATTAAATCAACGCCATGCCAGGAAACTGAACCATTTTCACAAAACAATTTTCAGGAAGATACTCGACATGAAATGGCAGGACAAAACGCCAGATACCCAAGTATTGGCTAACGCATGTCTCTTCAGCATCATCACCATATTGATAAAGTCCAAATTCGTTGGATAGAGCACGTTGCCCGTATGCCTGACGAGATACTGCCCTAAAGACTTTTATATGATGAGCTTGAACATGTCCAGTGGCCGCACAGTGGGAAACCGAAACGCTTTTATAACGCTATCAAAGCCTCATTGAAAGCGTTTGAAATCAACCGAGACACTTGGGAACAATCCGCAATGGAAAAGTAAACCTGGCGCTCTCCCATTTACAAATGCACTAAGACATATGAGGCGAGCAGAATAACTGCCTCAGAGAAGAAAATGCTAGCCATAACGGCCCTTGCTTTAAATTCTCCCAAAAACTTCCCGCTCATCCTAAGTCCCTTCCAGGATCGGCCTCAGCAGCCAAATGCGCATCCTCAGACATAGCTAGCCCCAGGCACCCTTGGGTTAAGATGACTAGAGTGGTCCTCGTCGAACCGACGGACGAACAACTACAACAACCATCACTTATATCGATTTAGGCACTCTTCTACAAGAATGCACAAAGGAACGCAACGGACCAAAAATGAATACAACTTCCACCAGGCTTAAAACTATAAATGTTGAAGATATTTGTACTGCCTTCATATACTGATTGGTATCGGACCAGGAAGCTATCTTCATTGTGACACGAAGGCATGCAAGTAATCATCCGAGTCCGATAGTGATCCGATAAATCTGAAAACTATTAACAGTAAACTGTTAAAATGAAAACTGTTGAATTTTACAATGTATTCACGTGGATGTTTTCACAATGACGTTTCTTATAATTATTTCAAACTGTTTATAAATCCATTTAAACAATATAGTTATTTGTAGACAAACAAATTGTTGAGGTGAAAACAATCTGATTAATTTGTTAATTGCGTATTTCAAAACGCGTTTCTAATGCGTTAGATATTATGTATAATTTTCTCAATTATAGATTTATTCATGCAATCGTTTTTTAAGTTATGAAAATTTTCAACAACAACAAATCGTATTCTCTTGTTGTAAATGAATATTTTCAACATATACGAGTATTTAATTATTTTGAAAATCGTCATAGTTCCCATTTATTTAAATTGCATTTATAATTGATTTCAGAATATTAATCTGCGAAAATGTGTGTTTAATGGACCTGTCGTCGTTATTGTTTATCAAAATATATGTATATAGGTACTAAAATCAATGTGTATTGACTGTTTTCAAGCATATTATTAGTGTTACAATAATATTATGAATAGATCGTTTTGAACAAATATATACAATGTCAAAACATAAACAACAGTGTCATTCGAACAAAACTCTCGCACCTCAATCATTGTTATTCATCACTTCTTTAGCAGTAGTGTCCATGCGTATAGTATTCTTTATGTACATATTTATGCTTTTTTCCGCCGTAGCAAAGTGTCGCTACGACAGCTTTTATGTAATTATGGAGTACATTTCTACAAAGTCATTTAAAGAATACAATCTGTGTGTTAAACAACAATACAATATATACGTGTTAAAACTAAACTTTATTTTGAAAATTATAGTGTTGTACACGTATGAAATGCTTATGTATGATAGATTACAAATTAAGACAATGACGGAAACGAAATCTGTATGCTTTTTGAAACAAATCACTGAAAATGATTTCAATCTGATAAATCTACGCAAGAATTGAACTGCAGTCAGTACATTTCGTGTACCAAGCAATTCTCAGATATATTTGGCTATTAGAAAAAAAAGTATTTAGTGTCACGGTCTGAACTTTAGGAGATAAGTTGTGTGGTGGCCCGGTTAGCTCAGTCGGGATCAGAGCTCCAGATAAGATGCGTATCTGCGTATTTACGCATTGAAAAATTACAAAAACGCTTTAAAAATCGGCCCAGTACGTAACATTACACAATACAAATCTTTGTGATCGATTAAAGTGCGTAACCGGTTTAACCAATAGTCTAGTTGAGTGTTTAGCATTCTTTACATAGATGGTGACGTCACTACGTTATTGTCACCTCTATACTTAGACGCATCACACACCTCCATTTGGAGGCATTTATGACTAAGACACAAAGAAGTCCGCGGATGAATGAACAATTTGCTTTATAAGTAAACATTCATGGTATGATTTAAAAGTTAAGTATTATTTTGTTCAGTCTTACGGTCTTATGTTATTATCAATTAAAATTTTCGTTAGTTTTCAACAATTTCGCTCTTTATTTATTTTTTTAAACTGTACTTTCACTTTCGGTTGTATAACAACATGTATCCTTTAATGACGAAAGTTTGCAATGAAATAGCGTTTTCAAAACTGCTTAAAAAGTTTCAGAAGGTGTGTCTGATGCATGTTTTGAATAGACACAATGTCATAGCTATATTGCCGACTAGTATGGGAACAATTTGATATTTCAAGTGTCTCCATTTGCATTGCAAGAGAAGTTCAAATTGACTTGTTCAGTTTGTTAAAGTTTGACACCCTAATTATATATTTTTATAAGTGCCTGATTTTTTTCTTTAAATAATTGAGATCAATGAAAAATTTAGTAAAAGCACAGCATTGATGTTCTATGATGGTCATTTTAGTGGAATAGTATGTTACAATAAAACAATTATAACTTTTGTATTAATGAATTTAGATTAGGTGTCATCTTTAAATTGGGTAGTAATTCATTATATGAGATTAGCACATTATATAGTTGAAAAATAAATAACACTTTAATGACTTACCATAGTAAAATAAACAAGGATAGAATATGATGCAGGTCATAAAATGTAAGACTGAAGTTGAAGAAGCTTTACAAATATTTAACACTGACAACACTGTTGATTTTCCAAAAAAAATCCTTCCTATCTACCTGCCCTATTTTTTGGGGTCAAATTTAAATATTATTAATATCATTGAGTTGAATTATTAAAATATCAATATTTTTTTATTACATTAGCTAATTATATTATTATATTATTAATAATGAAATACTTTGCAAGGAAAGTCCAATTCTGTTTTAATTAGTCTTAATAAGCTACTAGTAAAATTGAAAATATCAGTGACATCCAATAATTGGATTATATGCGTATGAATGCATTTTTTTTACAGTTACATAGTACCCTATTTAATTGGATTAAAAACAACAAATTACTATAGTTCCACAACCCAGCCCAAGTTTACTCAAACTGAATTAATTCATCAATTGATCCTATTTAATTATATTAAAAACAACATGTGTAAGATTTTGAGAATATCCCATGTATTCCTCTAGTATTCCTCTAGTACACCAACATGCACTTACTAACAATTTACATGCACTCCTTAAACAGTTTAACAAAAATAAAGAATAATTAATCCAAAGAAAACAACAAACACGCTGCTTCATATAAAAAGTTAATTACATAAGATTACATAAGAAAAATAATCATTTTTATAATAAATCAAGACTATACTTCAACCAAACCATAATAAATTTATTGTGGGGGGATGTAAGCACTAAAACTAAAATGGGGGGAAATGTCTGGGGAGGGAACATCTTAGGAGGGGCGTCAGGAATTCCTGCTAAGGGCGACAGTGTTGTTATTGTGTCTTTAGAAGAAATAATTGAAGGAAAGTACTCTTTGGTGTATGCCCATCCAGAAGCATCTGAGCATATCATTTGGAACAGCAATATTGAGTGCATTTGAAAGAGATATAACTGTGTCATGCATTGCTTTTGATGAAGCCCACATGGTCCTTTAATGGTAGCTTTCCTATTAGGGAATTTTATACTTATTTTTTACTCTACAATCTAGCTATTTTGTCATAAAATGAGAAGTTTTATTATCCAACAGGTTTTGTGTTTGAACCTCACAAATTTTATAATACCAAAGTCCCACAATAGTCATCATCACAATCAGCAGCAGCATTATCATTTTCATCATCATCATCGTTAGCAGCAGCATCATTGTGTTGTATGATCAGAATTCAATACAAATACAAACACAACCATTACAACTCTTACTACTACTACAACTAATTAATTAATTATCTACTCCTACAACAAGAACAACAACTACAACTTCTACTACTACTGATATTACTTCTACTGCTACTAGTCTACTACTACTGCTACTACTACTACTACTACTACTACCACTACTACTACTACTACTACTACCACCATCACCACAACCACCACCACTACTACTAATTAATTAATTATCGACTACTACAACAAGAACAACAACTACAACTTCTACTGCTACTGATATTAGTTCTACTGCTACTAGTCTACTACTACTAGTAGTAGTAGTACTACTCCTACTACTACTACTACTACTACTACTACTACTACTACTACTACTACTACTACTACTACTACTACTACTACTATTACTACTACTACCACCACCACCACCACCACAGCCACTACTACTACTACTACTACTTCTTGGTACACCAGTACTTGTTGTCCTTGGAGACGATAATGAGAACTCTCCCAGAGTATGGATCGAACCCACGCCCAGCAGACAACATTCTCTACACCACATCGACCATGAATTAATATTTGACGCCATGTGCAACATAATTCACCTTATTACAAAAACCAAAAAACATGGAATTCACAAAATGACTGAAAATGCTTTAAAATAAATGCAAATTTGAAATTTGAAACAAAACAACCTAAGCAATACATAATAAGAAACACTACATTATTGAAACACTGATACCATGAACATTTTAGGGTGTAACACCTTATGTACATGTACATGTACCAGACCTTTTATGTACTACCGGTACTTTGAAACTTTAAGTACCACCTACATAAAATATAGGTGTTATTGTCCATTCATTCATAGCAGTCCTAATAAATCAAGGTCATTCTCTAAACATGATTAAAGTCTAAAGATGGAATTAATTTGATTTTTTTAACAGTCTGAACATTAAGGTCATTCTCTCTTCTCTTCAAAGTATCACATTTCAATTTTACAATATAATACAAACATTTTAGACTTTATAATCCTTAGTCAGGATAAGATAAGAGACAAATGAATTTTTTTAATTTACTTCAATTTCATGTAAAACTAATAAATCATTTATTAAGTACTACATGTACTTGGGCTAATAAATTACACTAAGACACTCAGTGACACTTAGACAATCTGACAAAAAATAAAATCTATGGCCAATATATAAGTCTAAATTCATAAATACTATCACACAAAATACATTTCATCAATAACACACATTCATATTAAATGAGTTATCTCTATATATTATAAATATGGTAAATAAAGTGTCAGATAGTGGTACATAAAGTGTCGGTACATAAACGGAGTGGTACGTAAGGTGTGACATTCAACATTTTAAAAATCAGTAAACAATTTATGGACTTCATTGTTTTGCATATACGCAATCAAAGCATATTTATAAAAAAATTAAAACACACTATTCATGGCTGTATCTTTTTATTTATACACGCATCAACTATTCTGGTTATTAATACATTTTTAAAATTATATATAAAAAAGAGCACCACATAATGGGTGCCAAGCTAGGCTGCGGTGCAGTTTTGAATAAATGAAATTTATTTTAAAAAATTTAGAGGTTAGTGACCTTGACCTTTGACCTAGTGACCCCAAAATGGGTGTGGTGTGTAGAAATCATCAAGGTGCATACACATATAAAGTTTAAAAGTTATAGGTGGAAGCACTTTGATTTTAGAGCCGATGTAAAGGTTTTAGCACGACGCGGACATCTGACGACGAGCTGTCCATGACAATACCTAGGGTTTTCCCTGAAAACAGCCTAGCTAAAATTGAGCATACAGTGGGTTTTTTTCGTTCAAATTTAGGTCCGGTAAGAGGACCCATTTCCAATGGAAAAAAGTATATATTTTTCCCAAATGGGACCTAAAAATTCCCAATGGAAGGTTTCCACACAAAAAAATTATTTTAATAATTATATAAACATGTAAATTATCTCAAAGTCAAGCTAAAGAAGTTGAACCTTAAAATATATCTTATTGAAATCACTATTATTATCAATTTCAAAGTATTTTTAATCATAAAAGCAACAATATTAATTTCCCAAATTTACTCAAAAGAACACGTTATTTTCCAATTCCCAAAATAGTGAGAGAAAAAACACTGGCATATAAATTTAATGGAAAACATAAAATATTATGTCAAGAAAAATAAAGCTGTAAAAATCTCACCTGCTCGTCTTTGATGTTGCAATAAGCACATTCAGCATTTTCAGTATCTGCTAAATAAATATATGAAAGTGCCAAATGTCCAAGATACCATGACGTCCTCCTCAAAATGTTAGATCCTTCGAACCCCCTTTTATTTTATTCCTGATTAATCCTCTCACACAGTAAGCCTACATGTACGATTCCTTGTAATGTTCACAGCGTTTATTTTAGCGTTCAGCGTTCTCAAATTTCAGCAGGTATTTAATTATAAATATTTATTTATGATTTAGATTTGTTTACTATTTCGAAGATACAGTATTGCAACGTGTTTAATAAGTCTTATTTCGTGTTTAGTGATTCTTACAAACAAAAGACCGACATGAAAAGTGGCTCCTTTTGAAGAAAACACTGCATCCAAATATATATTGCAGCTGGCCCGGTTTGATGGGGCCTGGTTTTGATAATAATTAATTACCATTTTTCACTTCCGTGTTTATTATGTTTACCAACGCCATGATGGAATAAGTCCGTTTCCCACAATGCTAAGCGCGCATTCACATAGGTCAGTAAGACCGGTGTGACACAATGGAGTGTTAAGTGTAAGTTGACCTTTGAATCAAAAGAAAGTCAATCAAAAGAACCTTGTAATCAAAATGGCTGCCAATCGTATTCTAAATTCGAAAAAGGGACGTTCCAAGCGAACAGCGGCTCCTGCAGGAAATAACTGCATATAACAATTTTCCACTAGAAATAAATCTTATGATGCTTCTAGAATTGTTAAATAAGCGATCTAATTGTTGAAGAAGTTAATAGTTAACTTACATAGGCCACATGTAGTGTGACTTTATTTTCAATTGTACAAGCAGTGCCATAACTTAGTTTAATTGCGAAATGACTTTCGTGTACTATATGAATACTATATGAAAGAAAGACCCAATCAAGACAGAGATACAACTCGTGTTGGTTGAATATTTTAAAGACAGTCTGTAAATATCATCGTTTAAAATTTATTTAGTTTGCACTTATTAAAAACAAATAATAATATTTCTAGATTAAACACGCAATGTAGTATGTCAATTTTCTATAGAAATAGAATACTCCTCAATATTTCTAAATACCCTTAATGGCTAAAACAACGGAGTAAAATACCTTTTAACAATAATATCAGGGGGATAAATACCCTTTAGACTAAATCCATATCTGGAACTCTGGTCGGGATACTCTATCGCCCTGTTAGTGAGGTTTCCCGGGTTCGAGTCTCGGGCTGGCCGCACAATTTTCTCAACCTATGACATTTGGCGACCAAACTAGGGCCGTGAAGCTACCTGGGTATAATCCTACGGATGCCAATAATTAATTATATAACGTCCCGAATCCCAGTATTCGAAAACGAATGCATATTCGAAAGGGGTGCATTTCACGGTCTGAACTTAGGGGTGAAGTTGTGTGGCGGCCCGGTTAGCTCAGTCGAGAGAGCACTCGCCCAGTAAGCGAGGTGTCATGGGTTCGAGCCTCGTCTGGGCGCACAATTGTCTCACCTTGTGACATTATATACAAAACTCGCATTACAAACAGTTCATGATGTGAACAGTGTAGTTACAAAACACAATCAGTATTTTTACTGAAGAAGAATACTCACACACACACACGCTCGTACGCATACGCGTGCGCGCGCTCACTCACACGCATTTTAATACGCAGTATAGAGGATCTCGTCTGTAACTTACAAATAAACAATAGTATATCAATTTGACTTCACGTACGTATCTCATCTTCCATCGGAATGTTTGTGCAGCGATATTATTTAGATAGTGAGTAATCTTAAACTTCATACAGTTTTCTGAATCTATCCTTTCTTCGTCACTTTTAAAAAAGTGCCCAGCGCTCATAGTTGCCTTCATCAATATGATTCAAACACATACCATCGTACCAAGATTGTTTGGTACAGTAACGAAGCAAATAATTAGCTGCACCTAATGATACGGTCACATAATCAGCCTTGAATTATTTAACTCTAAAGTGTGTTTGAAAAGATCTTTCTTCCGACATTTGACGCTTGGAAATAATTCCAAATGCAAATTGAAAAGTTATAATCACATTCATTTATAATAAAGATCTTAGATAAATTAGAGATAACATTATATGTATTTGAAGATGTAAGATGTATTTTGTGATTGAAGAAATTAGCTATTTCTCCAAAGGTCAAATTGCATCACAAACTTGTTTGCGATAGGGCAATAATCCGTGTGTTATATTACCCTTAATGTATTTAGGCAACATTGATATGTTCATTAATAACAAAAAAATACAGCATTTTTAATAGTTGATGAGAATATGTGTAAGTACGCGAGCAACTTGGACTTGTAAGACCAAATACGACCAAATGAGTCAGACATAAAGGCATACGTGTGATACTTTGATCTTGCAACGAGTTGTTAAGTACAAGAACGGAAATACAACCTTGCGATATAGTTGCTCTTATCTCTTACCATTCATCAAAGGTAATTAGCTGTGCAACTCTAACACCCCGACACGATTTAGATAGTTTCAAAAGCGGTAAATCACGTTCTTGTAGTAATAGATTTACAAAATTGTTGCCTTGCATGCGAACCCCTCAAACAAAATTCAATAAAGGTAAAATAAGGGTAATTTATAACCGTCTATATCTTATATGAGATATAATTGTATAGTGTAGTTGAAAAATATTGGCTTGAAGTTGTGGCAATGTATGAATTCAAAACGTAACCTTAAATATAACAGTGTGTATTGATAGCGTAACCTTGCATACCAAGATAAATATCACTCAACTCTCCTGTTGTATGAGTATTAACATATGTACTCGTAATGTAAAAGGGCTAAATAACATAGACAAACGCACTAAAATTTTAAAATGGCTAGACGAAAAAAAAATGTCTTTTACAGGAAAGTCATCGAACACCTACCTTAGCACAAACCTTGAAAAATGAATGGGACGGAGATATTTATCTTAGTGGACAATATACAAATAAACAAGGCATCGCTTTTCTGATAAAAAGTAATACAGGAATAACAGTGGATAACTTTAACGAAATAATAATTGGCAGAAAAGCAAGTATAGATATAAAAATACACGAAACACAATTAACATTAATAAACGTTTACGGTCCTAACATGGATGAATCCAAATTTTACAAAACATTACAATCCTATACAAGTAACCAAGATAAAAAAACATCATAGTCGGAGGTGATTTAAATATTGTTCTAACCCCATTATTAAATAAAAGAAATGGAAACCTTTATACTCACTCAAAAAAAAAACAGAAACATTTTGAATAACATAGTTGAAAACTACAATTTAATCGATATCTGGCGTACCGTTAATCCGAATGAAAGAAAATTCACCTGGCACTCAAACACAAAACCAACAATATTTTGCAGATTAGACTATTTTTTGATATCTGAGTCACTCTGCAATATTATTAATACATGCAACATAAAACCAGGATTTATGACTGACCATTCTCTAGTTGTACTTAAACTGCACAAAATACTACCTGAAAGAGGCCCAGGATACTTTAAAATTTATAACAGCATCTTATTAGATACACAATACCAAACGCAAATAAAACAGGAAATAACCAATACAGTTCAAAATAACAAAGATGCAAATCCCAACGCATTATGGGAAATAATTAAAGGTAATATACGTAACACAACAATAAGATACACATCATTTAAAAAAAAGAAAACAAACTTGAAACTGAAACAAATCATTGAAAAACTTGAAAAACAATTGCATGAAACAAACACAAATGATACCAAAGCCATTGAAGATGAAATAACATCAAAACAACAAGTATTAGAAGGAATTTACACATCTCAATGGAATCATACTACGAGCACGTGCACAGCATGTTGAACACAATGAAAAAAGTACAAAATACTTCGCAAACATCGAAAAACGTGGAAGTGAACAAAAACTGTACACAAATTAGTAGTCAATGGCGAATACAAGTATATAACAAACAGAACTCAAATACTAGAAGAAGAACGTTTATTTTTCGAAACCCTCTATAAACGAAAACTAGTAGAAAACAACACTCTTTTTAAAAATATACAACATGCTTTAAATCAAGAGGAAAAACTACTGTGCGCCGGATTACTTTATGAATATGAATGTGGATTAGCACTAAAAGAAATGCAAAATAGCAAAAGTCCAGGATCTGATGGCATCACACTCGAATTTTATAAAATGTTCTGGAATGATATTAAAACACATTTAATTAATTCACTTAACTATTCATTTAACAACGAAAACTTAATTACGTTACAAAAAAGGTATTATATCACTCATTCTTAAACCTGGGAAAAACTTAGAATCCTTATCAAACTGGCGCTCAATTAGTTTACTGAACAATGATTATAAAATTGCAACTAAAAGTATATCAAACAGAATTAAAAAAAATTATAACCTATCAATCATTTCAAGATCTCAATCAGGTTTCATTAAAGAACGTTACATTGGTGAAAACATTAGTCTGATACAAGATTGCATAAATTATTTCAACCAACCAAACAATTCTTGCCTCATTTTCATTTTCTTTGCAGACTTCGCAAAGGCCTTCGACTCACTAGACCATTCGTTTATGTTCTCTTGCTTAGAAAATATGAATTTCGATGAAAGTCTAATTAAATGGGTTAAACTATTTTATACCGATATTAACATTATAATTATTAACAATGGCTTTTTTTTCAAACAGTTTTAACATCGAACGAGGAGTAAGACAAGGATGTCCACTTTCGTCGTCGCTATTTATTATATGCATCGAGTATCTATCACACTATATCCAATCAAAAAAACATATAAAGGGAAAATCACTAGAACCTGACGAAAAATTAAACAGTCCCTTTTTGCTGACGATGCAACTTATTTTTTAAATGACAGTAGTGACTCATTCAATAATCTTATAGAATCGCTAACCCTTTTTGGAAGGACATCAGGCCTTAAACTAAACAAAAGTAAATGCACTGTGCTTCGAGTAGGTAAAGTATACAAAGTAATATTCATCTTAAAAAAGAAATGAAATTCAACTGGACATCAGATGAAGCAACAACGTTAGGAATAACCTTTACAAACAATGAAAATGAAACAGTTCTAAAAAACATATTGCCTAAACTACAAAAAAAATTGTTAAAAATCATGGCAGCATCGTAAACTTACACTTATCGGAAAAAACACCGTGTTGAAAACGTTTGTACACCCTAAATTAATCAATACACTAACAGTTCTCCCAAACCCACCAAATGATATCATTAAAGATATTCAATCAGAAATATTTAATTTCATATGGGACGGTAAACCTGATAAAATAAAGCGAACTCAATTAATTCAACCAGTAGAATATGGAGGTATCAAACTAACGGATATAGATTCATTCTTGAATGCAATCAAATGCAGTTGGGTCAAAAGATATTTAGATAATACCAATACGAGTAAATGGAAATTATTCTACCAGAAAATTCTTAAAACATATGGTGACTTCTTACTTTTTAAATGTAATATCGACAATAATATCTTAGATGAAATTTCAACCAAAAACATATTTTCTATCGAATGTTCTATCGGCATGGTGTAAAGTTACTCAAAATTTAAAAACCAAAACAAACAATAAAATCATTATATGGAATAATAGAGACATAACTATTAACAATAAAACGTTTTTCTATAAACATTGGTTCGAACGAAACATAAAATATGTAGATCAATTGTACGACTACAGAATAAACGACTTATTTTGATAACTTATGCTACATATTCGGTTTACCTACAAGTAATTTCCTGATGTACTACACATTGATCAAAAGTATACCCATACATATTAAAGCTGTTACCAATATAAATAACACACCATGTACTCAAAAAAACATTCGTAAAAAATATAATTGCAAAAAAAAGTAAAACAAACAAAATATTTTACACACTTGAAATTAAAAACTCTACCGAAAGCTCTAAAGCTCAAATTAAATGGCAAAACCATCTTAGAGAAAAAGAATTTAATTGGAAACAAATATTTGTCATGCCATATAAATCAACTACTGATAGCACACTAAGAAATTTTCAACATAAATACATCCAGAGAATAAAAGCTATAAATAAATATCTTTTTAAATGCAACCTATCCAACACAAATCTATGTGATATGTGTAGTGAACATATTGAAACAATTGAACACCTTTTCTGGGAGTGTAAACACATTTAATCTCTATGGAATCAATTGACAACCTTTCTAGAGAAACAACAATTAATTGTTAAACTATCTCTCTTAGACATCAGTTTAGGAGTAAATACCTTCAAAATACAAGATATGAATAATGCTTTGAATTACCTAATTATATTAATGAAATATTTTATATTCAGCATGAAAAACAGAAAACAAATACCACAATTATTTAAAACTGAAGATTCAAACTGAAAAAGAAATAGCCCTACACTTTATATATTTGAACAAAAATGGAAACAAATTAAACTTTCATAAACAAGTCCAGTATGCTTTCTACCCACTTTATGCAACCAATCCTAATTCATTACTATTCTATTGTTTTTCTTTTTTTTTCTCACAGAACACCTATCACAAACAACCAAAGAAATAAATACATATTAAACTTTTTTTAACCACAAGGTCAAAAAATATATATTAGCATATCTTGTATAACATGTTTTGAACATTATTGCTGCTACATGGTATCACTTTGTTTTATGACCATATTCATTTATACATTGTATGTGTTATATTGAATTTAAAAAAAAAGATATATTCCACGAATCATATTGATTTTGCATACACTGGTTGAACATCTAATGTAATATTATACCAGTAAGCATTATTAGAATGTTTAACATACCAAATGCTTATTTTCATTTTTATTAAACGTCAAAATCTATTATATTTGAGTTAATGCTAATAACTTTCACATTTAGCAGAGTACAAAACACATGTCATGCGTCTCGTTAAAACGTTGTCAATGAAAATATGTAAATACTTCTCGCTAGTCCGGTCTTATATTTAATGTCTTCGTGGTAGTATTTTTTCAAACGATGAGGCCACACAAATCATTTCTTAAAGGAACAGTATTTTTAACATTCGGTGTCATTATAATTGACATGTGGATATCTTGGACATGTAGATTTATAATCTCATTCAGTAACTAAAGTTTCATGCTGGCATCGCCATAGATTGATGACTCATTTTCATTGCGTTATGTACAGCATGCGATTTTAAACAATGAACGCTTGTGTGTGTTTTGTGGATTGTTTAGTGTGTGTTCTTTTCACTCAACTTGTTATGCATTCCTTTGGCTGTTTGTTTGATTCCACTTACATTAATCCTTGTACCCAACATAATGTATTGTCGGGTCGAGTTTAGATAAGTCATTCCTGCCTATCAATATCTATTAACGATTATCGGCGGAAACGTTTAACCTACATGTAGAAAGAGCATGTCTACAATTGTAAATGACCGATAGCTTTGATCGGATACTCTTGAAACTTCGTTGTAATGTTTGTGGGCACCGAGTTTGATTTCGAGTCGAATTGCAAAAAGTCACATCTATGTTATATTAAAATGTTCTAACAATAGGGAAAATTGTTTCATTACGATATTACGATAGTTTGAATGAAATGCTTAATACAAATAATATGTGCATTTAGATTCGATACGTGCACCTATTGTAATAAATGTGTACAAATGTCACATTTGCGGCTATGAACAAAAATAAATTGAGTTTTTATTACACTTAGAAATAAATAATGGCCATGTGCAAGCTTTTTTCAGTTCAATGATTCGGACGTGCAGTTTGAAATCAAATCTGTTTTTCGTCTGCATCATAAGTCGGTTTTGCGAAAAATCTTATTGTGAAATCTTTAGGTGCAATGGTTGCTTACATGTCAATAATCTTGTATCCCTATAGAAGCGGAGGATGATAGCTTACGTGGCGGTATTAATGATATAGCCATAAACTTATTGTTTGATGTTTCTTGACGATATCTTTATCACTTTTCGAAAAGTGATAAAGTGTTAATCTCTATTTAGTTTAAGGTTAAATCGCGTAAAGGATCCTGCGCGATCGTTGTACACAGTAGACTGTAGAGACATTTGCATAGCCTTGTCAGTTATTTTTGAAACTTGATTCTTCAAGCCATCTTAAAACGTTTTATCGACATGTCTGGCGCTATGACATTGGAGATTATTCGAAACTACGACAAATGATGTCGGATACTAATTGGGATCTACATAAATCCGAAAATGTTGATATATATGCAGATAATTTAACTAAAACAATATTGAACATTGCAAGTATATGTATTCCGAACAAAAATGCTTGTATCCGTTTGCGTGATCCATGGATAAACAATAACATAAAGAAAAAAATTCGACAACGGAAACGCCTATACCGAAAAGCAAAACAATTTAAGAGTGATATTCACTGGTCAAACTTCCGTCGTGTAAGGAATGAGGTTGTTTTACTATTACGAAACTCGAAAATCGAATACTTTCACAATATTGCTCAAAAACTTAAGTCATCGGACCTTTCCGCTAAAGACTGGTGGAAGACACTGCGAACTTTTGTCCCTCCTAACACAACTAACACAATACCACCTCTTACGATGAACAAACCAATAGTTTTGTAGCGGATGATACAAGTAAAGCGGATATGCTCAACAAGTATTTCGCTAGCCAGTGTTCACTTGACGAAACAAATCACGATCTTCCCCCAATGCACCATACACACACGAACAGTCTTCAGTCTATGCATATAACACCAGAGGAAGTAATTGACTCAATTAAATGTCTAAAGGTAGGAAAAGCGTCCGGTCCTGATGGAATAGATAATAGAATCCTTAAAGAGGCCATGCATCAATTAAGCTACCCCTTGTGTGATTTGTTAAACTCTTTTCTAAATACTTGCAAAATGCCTTCTTGTTGGAAACTTGCAAATGTGTGCCCAGTTTACAAAAAAGGCGATCCATCCTTAACGTCAAATTATCGACCCATATCTCTGCTTAATACAACCGAGAAGGTCTTTGAAAGAATACTGCATAAACACATTTTTAATTTTCTTCGTGCAAATTCATTTCTTGCACCCACTCAATCTGGCTTTTTGCCTGGTGACTCCACTGTCAATCAGCTGACATATATTTACAACACATTTTGCAAAGCACTAGATAATGGCCTTGAGGTCAGGGTTGTATTCTTCGATATAAGTAAAGCTTTTGATAAAGTATGGCACAAAGGTCTTTTATGTAAACTGAAACAAGCAGGCATTCGAGAAAAACTATTATCGTTTTTGTCTAACTATCTTTCTGATCGTAAACAAACAGTAATCTTACCGGGATCGTCCGGATCAACCCCTATTGAAATTCTCGCCGGAGTCCCTCAAGGTTCTATTTTAGGACCACTTATGTTTTAAGTATATATAAATGACATTATGCACACATACATTTGTTCGCTGATAATACCAGTCTTTTCATGGTCGTTAATTCGCCTAACGAAACTGCAGCCGTACTGCAATCAGATATCGACAAAATTTCTAGATGGGTTAACAAATGAATGGTTTGATTTAACCCTTCAAAATCCGAATCAATGATTATTTCTCGCAAATTAAATAAACCAAATCATCCACTATTGACCATGCAGAACAATAATATTCCAATTGTTGATATCCGTAAACATTTAGGTGTTTTATGTCAAATGACTGTACATGGCATGTACATATATCCTTTATAAAGGAAAAGGCATGGTTACGAGTTCATATAATGCGTAGATTAAAAACAATTCTTGATAGAAAAACTCTCGAGAAAATATATTTTTCGTTTATTAGACCAATCATTGAGTACTCAGACGCCGTATTTGACAATTGCACGCAATACGAAAAAGATGAACTAGAGAAAATACAAACTGAAGCCGCGCGAATAACAGTCGGGTGGACACGTCTAGTCTCATTAGAAGAACTTTATTATGAATTAGGATGGGAAACTCTTAGTCAACGAAGACGTAAACATAAACTAATATTTATGTATAAAATGAAATCAAACAATGTTCCGAACTACTTACAGTCCGTTGTTCCCGCAACAGTTGGGTCGCGTAGCAATTACTCGTTAAGAAATGCGTCACATCTACAACCAATTCAAGCGCGAACGTCACTGTATTTAAATTCGTTTTTACCGTCCACTATATCCGAATGGAATAATCTTCCAGATGACGCCCAAATCGCTGAATCTATCCTTTCATTCAAAAGGCTTATTAACATTGATCGACCGATTCAAAATCCCATATTCTCGTACGGCGAAAGACGCTCTCAAATATTACACACGCGCTTACGTACAAAGTGTAGCGCCTTAAATGACCATCTTTTTAAACGTAATATTGTTACATCCCCATTATGTGTATACGGACTTCAGGAAACGACGTCACATTATTTTCTCGAATGAACTAAGTATGCACATGCCCGCGGCGAACTTCTTAACACAATATCCGTTTATTCCGCCCCCTGCATTGAAACTATTCTATTTGGAGACAACACGCGTGGCTACCTTACCAATATTATAATAGCTGATGGTGTTCACAAATTTATAGTTAATAGTAAGCGATTTGATTCGTAAATAAGCTACAGAACGACTCACAACCCTTTTCTCTTCTTTACCCTTATCTAATATTTCAAAACTACCTTTATCTTCTTCCCAGAACCCTACCACACTTTCCTTCAACTCCATATGTCAACTTAAAACTTGTTTTTTTACAATTTAAACACTATACACAGAGTTTGTCTCTTTCCTAAACTGTTATTATTGTTTAATGATCAAAATCCGATCATGTTCGACTGAAAACATGTAATTGTATTTGTATAGGGAGAAGAACTATATAAGACATTGTCTTTCGTTCTAATCCTATTCAAACATGTTCATTGTATAAATGTAACATGTTATGCTATGTAATAACAAATTGTATTGCTTGAAATAAATATGTTTAAACTAAGTCATATGTTAATGACAGTAGAATAAATGCAGTATATACTTCAGCCATTAACTTCATGTCAGTATACAAATGTTTTAAAATCTTTTTTGAGTAAATACAAAAAAATCGTGAAGCAACTGATGTTTATCCAATCTTGCCTACTAATGAACTTTTTACGCTCAACATCGCATTTGATTTGACAGCGATACGCTATTATCTATGAGAATACATTGATCGCAATAAACTTCATTCCCAGTGTGCCAAGACAACTGAAGGTACTCCCCCGATCTTGCACTTGAGTATCCACTTCCACAATTTACATTTACCACACAGACATTAATAAATGTATATGGTAAAACGCATTAATTTTCATATTTTTTTGGTATCCAGGCACACCTCATTCCAAACAACGAATATTAATGTCAATTACATCGATGAGGTTAAATTTAATTTAACTAAATTCACAATAGGGATTTCATACCTTGATTCAAACTTCAGTCATCACATACATTTCGAAGTTATCAATTCATAAGATGCTCTAAATTAATTGCTATTGAAAATACCGCATAATCTTAATATGGTCATTTTGTTAAAATAGTATTTATAGTTTATCTTAGTGTTATGTGCACTGTCATATTAAAATATCAATATATATATTATAGTTATGAATGCAATTTCTGAAAATAAACAGTTTAAACCAGACTCGAGCAGGGAAACTTTTCAAAACTAATTGTCATATTTAAAAGCACAAAGTCGGATAATTTGAATCTTTAAAATATAATCTTAAAAAAGCATTCCTGTTTCTTTTCCCAAAATATAATTATCACTTCGATAATTATTTAAAAGGTTTGGTTAAATCACTCACCCAAAAATAATACCTTCACTTAGAAAGTGCAATTTGTTTAAAAAAAAATGAAACATAGCATAAGTATTTGTGAAAAATACATTTGGACGCCCGAATAACTGTTGCTTATTGTATCTAGGCTGTAAAGTAAATAAATTACTCGTATGTTCAATCAAGTTATGCATAATATTAAACGTTTATATAAGTTTATTATTGCAGCATACATAATGTTCATGACGACAATTTAATATAAAAAACACCAATTTACATAACATAGTACGATTTACTGCCCTATGATCCATCTGTATATGGCTTGAGACATCTCTGAAACATGACACATGTTGTCCCATAAAGTCCAATGTTATCCATTAATGGCTCTATCACTGTACAATCATACTCAAAATGAAAATTAAATGGTGAAAAATAAAATCGCTGCCATGTTTCTATAGGCAAGACTGTAAAGGTATAATGATTGATATATAAAGTTCATGGCTTATTCGTTAAAAAGACTTAAATCCAAGGAACTATATTTTTCTATACTCGACGTTTTTCTACTACGCTCATACGGCCGGGTTTATCGACGAATGTATGTAACTAAAGAAAAGATTAATGTTGTATTCATACACATATAGCGAATGACGCCAGATTCATTGATCCAGATCATATCATTCGATGCTAAAGTTAATGTGACCATAAAATAAATACAAATAAAACAAACACAAATAAAAAGTGTAATAATGTTTACATTTTGTGCAAATATAAAACAATATATTATGTTTTGTTTTTTTTTCACATAAACGTTATTTTCACATAAAGCATTAAACAGGAACAGGCATTTTTAACGATTTGATAAGGCTCGTTTTAGCACTTAAATTTCAAATTACATTTTCCCGGATTTTTTTTTTTTAAGTATTTTCAAAACATAGGCTCCGCAACTTATAATTACAGAATAACCAACGCTCAATTTATTTATATGTAGATTCAAAAACAAGCAATTTGTGGCGTTGAATATTATGCTGACAAAAACTTACTATGGCTTTACAAGTCTATGTCTGAAGGATTTTTTCGCACTCATATTATGATCATACAGTGTCTGCAACTGTCAGATACAAATGTGTTGATGGACAGAAACGCACTTATCAAACTTACTATTCAATGTCTGCGTACTCTGAATGAGGAATATTATACACGCGAGCACTGTCTTAATATGTCAAATAGAAATGTCTTTGTTCACTTAAACGCACTTATGAAACCAACTATTCCATTCTTTCGTACTCTGAATTAAGAATTTAAACAAAATGTGGTAATAAGTAAAACATAGGCGCATACATTAGCTAACATTATATATAAGCCATGTTAAAAAGGTTATTTCATAAATATACTTCCAGTGCTTTCTCGCCCGAATAAACAGCATTCCTGCAAATTTTAGAGTTGTGGTGTCTTCAGTTGCACTATATACACATACGCGATAGCAACACTGAACATGACAAGATAATTTTCTGTGTATATTATGTTCATATTCTTACATGAAAATACGTCTCTTACTTGTGAACTGTTCATGACTGTGTCATACCATGCCTGTGCTGGTCGCAAAATAGCAAATATCTTAAATATTAAAATAACGTTTTTGGTTTTTAATTTATACAAATTGAGACTTCGGCGGCAGCAGGAGAGAAACCTTATATCACGAGGTCCTCAATTTATGGCAACGTACCATAGCAAAACAGTATCACCCACAACGCATGTAATAAGCATGACACACATAACAGCGATAAAAAAAAGAAAACAAAGAATTTCGGGTTTATATCGGTTGCAAGGAGAGCTCCAATGTAATTCACTAAGAATTTAAATGTAAATACAAATGAACTTGATTGCATCAACAATTTAATTTTACAGCAAAAAAGTATTCATTTCAATTTAATAACCATTCATCAGAGTGCACATTTTCATATATCTTGTAGTAAATATTGTTCAACCAAAAGCATCACTAATACAATCTATGTAATTAAATACGTTTACATAATGCGCGATGATTTAACTAAACCTTTGGCAGTATTATGTGTTTCCTTTATTACCGCTCTATCGTTTCTAGATAAATGATCAACCTAATCAACGTTGTCGTGTTTATCCGTGAATGCAAAGATAAATACTCGAGAAGAAAACCACATTGTTGTTGTTTCCGTTTTGCAAAGATGAACGGCCATATGAAATATTTCACTTTATGAATATGCATCCTGCACTTATCTTCTGTATCAACAACATTGCTGCGAACGCACTTTTACGGGGTCTCCAGGTACACTACAAGGCTAGACGATAACAATACAGCACCGCACCCATAATGTGGTGGCAATCCGAGTAAACTGTTAACAATATTAACGATATGCTCAGAACTGTTGCTATGTGAGAAATGCACGTGTGTGGCACAGATTATGTAGTGATTTTAAACACTGCGAAACACGTGTAATATTCATTTTACCTTTTTAAGTTATTGCTTAAATCAGACTTTATAAAACAATAGTAACTCAAATAATTTTTAACATAACATAAATTAATGTTTTCTCCAAAATGTAGCTTCAAGTAAGTTTTAGTTCATAGACAGGTATTGTCCATCTTGAAGAAACAACTGTCACCTGAGGACAACGGTCACTTTGGTCATTTCCATCGACTGACCGCTGTTCTCAGTTTTGACTGTAGTTTTAAAGGGACTGTCAACCACGACGACGAAGAAAAGAAAAGTTGTAAAATACCGTATTCTTTAACAATTATTAGTTTATATTGATTAAAGTATCCCGACTGGTATATTACATTACTTGAAAAAAGTTAACTACCAGTTAACTATAAATAACGCAAGTGGATTGATCAGCATCGTCACGTGGTAAACCCAGGAATGCATATTGTGCATGCGTTATGAATTGTATATATCTAATATATAAAACGATCAATCTACTTGCGTTATTTATAGTATGTATATCGTAATGTCACCTGTTTTCGCGATGTACTTTCGATTTCACATCGCGAAATTTATTTACCGAATAAACTGAAAATATGAACTTTTTTTCAAGTAATGTAGTAAACCAGTCGTGATATTTAAATCAATATAAACTAATAATTGTAAGAAAATACGGTATTTAATAACTTTTCTTTTTTCGTCATTCGTGGTTGACAGTCCCTTTAAAGGGCATATATCAAATATCACTGTAAATTAAGCCATTATTAAAAGTATGCACCAGTATAATTCCTCAAGGCTGTGCATTATATTAAATAATGTTAAACAGACGTTGTCTTGACGGACAGCTTCACAGGAAATTATGCTCCTTTCAGAACAGCACGTGTAGCGCGTTACTTGAATATACGGGATGTTAAAAAACAAAAAGATGTCTTCATTGCCTCATCGCTTTTCATTTAATTCAGAATCTACTGATACCGTCAAATTTAAAAAGGTGGATATCTGCCTTTTTTGCTCACTGAAACCTCACAATGGTTAGAACTTCGTGCTTTGAGAGATTGTTGGTGATGTAAGCAATAGGTGCATATCGATAATCAAAGCTGCTAATACGATTTGCAATATTTGTTCAATTTGAGCGAATTTATCGAAAATATAGACAATGATTTGACTCGCGTCATGCGAAAATGTGTTTTATGAAACAAGAGTAAGCCAAAACAAACCTGTTCATCTGCACAACTGCAAATTAGCTGCGCAGCTCTGTATAAATTCACAAAAGGTTTCATGGCATCATCGGTTAAAATGGAAGTTTCTGAGTATCAGGCGCATGCGGAGGCTGGTCTTGAGCAATTTTTGTCGCATTTGGGATAAGACAAATTTTCGAATCACGCGGGTCTTTTTGTTTTTTTTTTGGATTTGCTGCTCATCGGAAACCAATATGAAAGGAAGACACGGATGATGATATGTTGAAAATGAATGGTATTTGGCCTGAGCATTGACACGAACTTGACATTATTAGGATGTTATTGCTATAAAATATTCATTTCTAATTGCATTACTGTAACACACATCTATAATCGGCGATGATAATGTAATGATAACATTATCATCGCCGATTATAGATGTGTGTGTATCGTTTGGACTATTCGTCTGTCATGTAGATTTCCATGGAAAACTAAATACAATTTCAATTTTACTTGAAATATGTATTGTGTTCGATGAGAATGTCTTGTTGTAAGCGATTTTGCTTATACATATACATTGTACATTCATGAATTTATGTATGGGTATCAGCGGAAAAAGTTTCCTGTATTACTGACGCAATTAACTAATGTTTATGCAGATATCCAATCATAGGTGAACTTGTCAACTCTGATGGACGAGTTATGATATAAATTACCTTTGCAATTCTACAAACCGTATTTACTTGTACGTTATAACTGAAACTATCAAAGGTTTTATCCTCGCAATTGTTTTATTATAAGTCTCGCCCGCATAACACTCTATCCATCCATGTAGTATGAAACTGTTATATAAATTGCGCATTGCCACTTTGTCTATGATTAACATGAACATGCAGGCTCCTTGGTCCCACAAGTTTTAATCTATAACGATCTTACCAGAAACAAGTCTAGTTTTCTTGTTCCACTACTTTTTGAGTGTCTGAAAACTTAAATAAATACAAGCCATCAAGCGGCGTTTCAGTGCCATTCTTGTTGCTGCTTTTGTGCTTTACAAACAAAACATTTCCACATAAAGACAATACGTTGATCAATTGAAATCAGTTACCGTTACGGATATATAACCAATCGCTTTTGAAAACTATAAACGGAACGTGTACGAAAACACCGAAGGTAAATGTCCCTTTCAAATAAATATGGCCGACTATAAAACATTTTGCAAAGAAGTGTGAGTTTTTAATTTATATTTTATATGAAAGTGTTAAACACAAATTTATTTTCACACACGTTCAATCCAAGCTTACCTAATTAGTATTCTACTTTTTTACAGTTATACTATGTTTCTAAAGTTGAACCAGCTGAATGAATATCGTTTGACAACAAATAAACCAGAAACGTTTAGCTTGATCATAATATAGACATACTTATCTATCCTAAATAAGATGACACAACGCACTGAATGCACAACGCGTGTTTGGGAACTTCAACATTCTTTTACGTAAGCACACACAAATGTTATCATCGTGTGGTTCAAATCACTTCCGTTCATGGGACTATAACTGTACCAGGTGATCGACAAATTTCAGACCTTTCAACCACAAGAGAAGGGTTGGCAAAATAAAAAAAGTTGAACGGGTGATACGTAATATATATTTTTGAAGATTGAATAGCAACATACAAAAAAGACTACTGTTGCGTACATTTAAACTCCATATAGATTACACACATTTTGATTACAGAAAGGTCGGACGTGGATTGATCCAGATCTTGTTTACCATGAAACTATAACAAAAACCGTAAAGAAACAGACACATGTGTTCCTTTGAGACATAAACTAATTGTTAAGAAGATAAGAACGATTAGTAGAATGGTGATAAATGCGTTATAGTTGATAGTACATCGGCCATAAACCATTTGTTTGACATTTTATAGCGTCGATATATTGCTTTCATTTAGCCTATAAAGTGAACCAGAGCACTTTTCAAAGCGGACAGGACATGTTGCTGTTTCGGCTTGCAAGTCTCAGATGTTATTAAATTTGGTCGTGTACTTTATTTAAAGCAATTAATTTATTGTTTGCTTCTTACAGCTGACAATGTATTTTGAGTGAAATATGTTAACTTAACGAATTTATATTTTCAATGCCACGGCTTACCACGCACTAGTTGACTGACTAGTTAAGCACTACGAAACCTTTTTCAGAAGCGTGGATGAGTATGTGTGTAGACATAAATTGGGATTAGGTATTCACGATTCGATGTAACTCGTGACGAGGTTTTCATAAATTGCTTATTTAACACATAAAACGATAGTTCAATTCTGTGTTTGCGTTTTATTATGTTATCAAATTAAATGTGAAGTATATATTTTCAATACTCCAAAGGAACAGAAAACAATCGTTAAAACAATATATTTCATGACTAAAAGTAAGAAGGTCAACAAGTTTGACTTATCTCAAGAGAAAACACTTTATCATTTTCGTGATACTGCTTTGGAGAAAATAGCATTTCTCACGGCCATTACGTTTCTAATAATGTAACGTCTATGACTGTATACTTTGAAGTTTTTTGAGAAGGCTTCAATTAATAACACAATGCTGGACACGGTACCGTATAGAAGTGCAATGCTTAAAGTACACATTACATATCAGTTCCTGATAAGCAGGACTGGCCGATATATGGTATGTCTGTCCGATTTTTTAAGGACATAAATGATTTTGGTCTCGAAAACCAGGACATTTTTTAAATAAATGGATTACATATTGGACAAACGTACTGATATGCTATTATTCAAGGCGATTTGGAAGAAATGGCCAAGTATTGATGCGGATATGTCCGAGTGGTCAAATGTCCAGGACGACTTTGCTTTGATCCGGTGAACCTTTTCTCAATGATATGTTCATTCAGGTTTATGAGATCATAACATTATCGGAATACGTACAATCCCTTCCTTTAAGGTTAGATAGGGATGTATCAATTCAACACCAGAACATTAGAAATATCTTAAACGAACATTTTGCGTTAAGAATCCAGAACAGACATCTTACATGGAAATGTGTTTAATTATCCTGCTTATCTATAGGAACGAGTAATATTCTAAAGTTAATGTGACCATATAATAAAAACAAACAAAGCAATCACAAATAAAAATGTAATAATGTTTAAATTTTGTGAAAATATAAGACAATATATTATGTTGTGGGTTTTTTTCCACATAAACGTTATTTTTCACATAAAGCATTAAACAGGCAGATTTTAACGATTTGATACAACTTGAGTTTTATAGTACATTTTTCCGGATTTATTAAAACAGGTATTTTCAAAACATTAGTTCCTCAACTTAAAATTACAAAATAACCCACTCTTACTGCATGTATGTGTACATTAAAAAAGCAATTTGTCGCGTTGAAATTTATGTTGACGAAAACTTACTATGGCTTAACAAGCAATATACTGGTCTATGTCTGAAGGATTTTTTCGCACTCATATTATGATCATACAGTGTCTGCAACTGTCAGATACAAATGTGTTGATGGACAGAAAGACACTTATCAAACTTACTATTCAATGTCTGCGTACTCTGAATGAGGAATATTAAAAGGCGAGCACTGTCTTAATATGTCAAATAGAAATGTCTTTGTTCACTTAAACGCACTTATGAAACCAATATTCCATTTTTGCGTACTCTGAAATAGGAATTCAAACAAAATGTGGCTAATAAATTAAATATCAATGCACACATTAGGTAACATTAAAAGTCATGTTAAACATATCATTTCATAAATACACTTCCAGTGCTTTCTCGCCCGAATAAACAGCATTCCTGCAAATGTTAGAGTTGTGGTGTTTTCAGGTGCACTATATACACATTCGCCATAACAACACTGAGCCTGACATATGACAAGATAATCTTCTGTGTATATTCTTACATGAAAAGTCGTGTCTTCGATATGCTCTGTAACCTCTGTTACTTGTGAACTGTTCATGATTATGTCATACTATGCCTATGCTGGTCGCAGCATAGCAAAATGCTTAAATATTAAAATAACGTTTTTGTTTTTAATGTAAACCAAGTGAGACTTTTGCGACAGTAGGAAAGAAACGATACAATTCACGAGGTCCTAAATTTATTGCAACGGACCAATTGCAAAACAGTATCACCCACTGCACATGTAAAAGGCATGACAGAAACAAGAACGATCTTATCAAAGATTTCGGGTTTATATAGGTTGCAAAGAGAGCTCCAATGTAATTCACTAAGCATTTAAATGTAAATACAAATTAACTTGATTGCATCAACAATTTAATTTAACAGCAAAAAAAGTATTCATTTCAATTTAATTACCATTCATCAGAGTGCACATTTTCATATATCTTGTAGTAAATATTGTTCAACCAAAAGCATCACTAATATAATCTATGTAATTAAATACGTTTACATAATGCGCGATGATTAAACTAAACCTTTGGCAGTATTATGTGTTTCCTTTATTACCGCTCTATCGTTTCTAGATAAATGATCAACCTAATCAACGTTGTCGTGTTTATCCTTGAATGCAAAGATAAATACTCGAGAAGAAAACCACATTGTTGTTGTTTCCGTTTTGCAAAGATGAACGACCATATGAAATATTTCACTTTATGAATATGCATCCTGCACTTATCGTCTGTATCAACAACATTGCTGCGAACGCAATTTTGCGGGGTCTCCGGGTACACTTCAAGACGAGGCGATAACAATACAAAACCGCACCCAAAATGTGGTGGCAATCTATGTAAACTGTTAACAATATTAACGATATGCTCAGTAACTGTTTCTATATGAGAACTGCACGTGTGTGGCACAGACTATGTAGTTCATTTAAACACTGAAAAACACTTGTAATATTCATTTTAAGTGATTGTGCTTAAACACGACTTTATAAAACAAGATTATAATAGCTCAAAAATTTCTTAACATTGCATAAATTAATTTTACCTTCATTTTGTAGCTTCAAATAAGTTTTAGTTCATAGACAAGTATTGTCCCACTTGAAAGTAGATTAACAAGGGCTGTTTGTAAAACATGCATGCCCCCCATATGGGCTGTCCGTTGTAGTGGCAGCCATTGTGTGAATACGATTTTTGTCACTGTGACCTTGACCTTTGACCTAGTGACATGAAAATCAATAGGGGTCATCTGCGGGTCACGATCAATGTACCTATGAAGTGTCATGATCCTAGGCAAAAGCGTTCTTGAGTTATCATCCGAAAATCATTTTACTATTTCGGGTCACCGTGACCTTGACCTTTGACCTTGTGACCTCAAAATCAATAGGGGTAATCTGCAAGTCATGATCAATCTACCTATGAAGTTTCATGATCCTAGGCGTATGCGTTCTTGAGTTATCCGAAAACCATTTTACTATTTCGGGTCACCACGACCTTGACCTTTGACCTAGTGACCTCAAAATCAATAGGGGTCATCTGCGAGTCATGATCAATCTACCCATGAAGTTTCATGATCCTATGCGTATGCGTTCTTGAGTTATCATCCGGAAACCATTTTACTATTTCGGGTCACCGTGACCTTGACCTTTGACCTAGTGACCTCAAAATCAATAGGGGTCATTTGCAAGTCATGATCAATCTACCCATGAAGTTTCATGATCCTAGGCGTATGCGTTCTTGAGTTATCATTCAAAAACCATTTTACTATTTCTGGTCACCGTGACCTTGACATTTGACCTAGTGACCTCAAAATCAATAGGGGTCATCTGCGAGTCATGATCAATGTACCTATGAAGTTTCATGATCCTAGGCCTAAGCGTTCTTGAGTTATCGTCTGACAACCACCTGGTGGACGGACCGACCGACAGACCGACAGACCGACATGAGCAAAGCAATATACCCCCTCTTCTTCGAAGGGGGGCATAAAAAGACATATAACGAATATAACTGTAAATTATGCCATCTAAGTTTGCACCAGTACAATTCATCAAGGCTGTGAAATATATTAAACTCTGTCAAACAGAAGTTGTCTTCACGGATATGTTCACAGGAAATTATGCTCCTTTCAGAACAGCACGTATAGCGCTTAACTTGAATATTCGGGGTGTAAGAAAATAAAAACATGTCTTAATTACCTCGTCGTTTTTCGTTTAATTCGGAATCTACTGATACCGTCAAATTTAAAAAGATCGATATCTGCCTTATTTGCTCCCCGAAACCTCGCAATGGCTAGAACTTCGTGTTTTAAGGGATTGTTGGGTGATGTAAAGCAATATGTTTATATCTATAATCTTAGCTGCATATACGATTTGCAATATGTGTTCAATTTGAGTCTCTTATGAATCAAGAGTAAGTCAAGACAAACCTGTGCATCCGCACAAACTGCAAATTAGCTGCGCAGGCCTGTATAAAGTCATAAAAAGTTTAATGGCGTCATCGGTTGAAAGAGGAGCTCCTCAGCAGACTGTGCGCATACGGTGGCTGGTCTTGAGCTTCGCTTGTCGCATATGGCATACGACCCATTTTCGCATCACGCGTCTTTTTTGCATTAGCTTCATCAAAAACCAATATGAAAGGAAGACAAAGATGATAATATGTTGAAAATGAATGTTTTTTCACCTGATCATTGACACGAACTTGATTTCATTAGGATGTTATTGCTATCAAATATTCATTTCTAATTGCAATTCATTATGATTGCCGATAACAGATGTGTGTGTGTATCGTTGGAACTATTCGTCCGTCATGTAAACTTCCAAGGAAAACTAAATATAATTTCAATTTAACTTGAAATATCTATTGTGTTCGATGAGACTGTCGTGCTAAACTATAAGCGATTTTGCGTATACATGTAAATTTAATATTCATTAATTCATGTACGGGTTTCAGCGGGAAAAGTTTCCCGTATTACTGACGATATTAACTGACTGTATGTTTGTGCTGATATCAAATCATAGGTGAACTTGTCAACTCTGATCATGGATGAGTCATGATATAAATAGCCTTTGCAATTCTACAAACCGTATTTACCAGCACGTTATAACTGAAACTATCGAAGGTTTTATCTTCGCCATTTTAATATTCTAAGTCTCGCCCGAAAAACACTATCCATAAACGTAGTATGAAACGGTAATATAAATTGCGTATTACCACTCCGACTATGATTAACATTGACATGCAGGCTACATGGTCCCACAAGTTTTAAGCTATAACGATCTTACCAGAAACAAGTTTTGTTTTCTTGGTCCACTACTTTTTGAGTGTATGAACACTTAAAGATCACCGGCAGCGGTATTAAAAACCTTTAATATACCATTTTTATGTGAGATTATAATGTTTTTATGCATATCCATGCCATTATTCGATTAAAACCATCGTATTCAGCGAGTATACAGCCAATTAATATGCCGAATTTTCGCACTTCGCGATCGAGTCCACATTTTTGTTCAGACCGGAAGTGACGTATGAAAACACCACTTGCTTGAGTTCATAACAAAATAATCGATATCAGCTGTTTTCATTGTAAAGTTCTACATATATATCGAAGGTTTTCTTAGTACGCACACATGACGGCGTATCTTGATTGTTTTAAGTATTGAATTATGATTTAATCAGACAATTATAAATGACACATAATGAACAGAAACAATTCTTACCAGAAATTGGTCGATGTTCGATTGCAAGTCCAAACTAAGCGTTCAAATATAACACTTCAACAACGTAGTCAAATCAAATGATGTTGATTTAAAATGAATGAATCTTACGCAAATGTCGCGTCATTTTATCCATAATTGTCTATAATATTTATTTAATTTATTTTGCTATATTATCCGGGCAGGGCCATTTTGTTGAAACCCGATTTTGACTCTTCACACGATTTTGTATTTATGCTTAATTGATCTCGCTGTTGTCGCCATTTACTTCAAAGTGAACATTATCTCATTTCTGTTATTTGATATATATGTATATAATTTGTCTTAACAATAAGCCGTGATTTCATATAAATATGACGAAATTATATTGTTCTAAACTCTCCACGAGCGAGGTGAATTTATATCAGAAAGAACAAATAACAAATACCATGTCAAAATATATTTATTTTGCATTTTATTTCAAATCTAGTTGTCAAAACTTTCCTGCTGGTGCAGTATGTTATATATTCTGTTGCAATGATAACTGCAGACAGATTATCTGCTTGTTTTATTACTGTCTGTGCAGATAAAATTGATTACAGTAGATCACTGATAATATAACTTCAGATACAAACAGGACCGACTATTTTATGACACCAGCTTGATTTATGGCAGCTGTAAGGTGGTAATTCGCCAAATTCTGCCAACTTGGTGCAACTTCCATGCTTTGTTGACATGGTGATTTGCACCAGTACAGGCACTTCAGTGACCTACTTATTTTGTCAAGAAACCACGAAATTGAATGAACTTAATTAATGAAATTGGCTTATTAAATTTTTCATTCATTATAATGCTCTCATAAGATGACGGTTAACATCCACGAATTGTCGACTTTTATAAAAATTGCAACACAAACTTGTATGAAAAATATAACTTTGTAGTCATAATAGCAATAAAACATGTTTTTTTTTTCTTTTTATCCACGCCATACACAACACCTTTTACACCATTATCAGTGTTGTGACAGACATTTAAGTACAAATGATTAATTATCATACCAATTAACTTTAATGGATTAATGATTGGACATTTTAATTAGTGTTCCTTGTTTATAACACACTTCAAACCTCTTACACACACATATATAACCCGTGAAAACACCGACCAAAATTGTAAAAGAGACTTTAATTGTGACAACCGTATATTCAGATGATTAAAAAAGACATCATATCTATGATTTATTCTAATAAACAACTTATAAACTACTGAACATATTATATCCTAAATCTATTTCTGATCTCTATTATTTTGGGGGGGGGGGGGGGGAATGCGTGTTGACAATTTTTTCAGCTTGTCATCTCTATTTCTAAACAAGCAATTTGAAATCGTCTGAATGGATTTGGTAAAAATTATCTTTTTGCGGTTCTTATTATGAACTTGTTTTCAGTAAGGCAATAGCAGCTATATCAAAATAATAAGCAGTAAAGAGCCCTTTTTCACGTTTAACAAAATAAAAAGGTAAGTAACACATTATTAATTGAAGTTTTATTTAAGACCATTTGTTATAAAATAAGGCGTGTTATTTAAAATGTTTTATGAATAGCTTTGAATATTTGCTGGGCGTAAAGTCCACCACCTTCCCGTCGATTATGCGTCGTAAATTCACGGCTATAATCCATTTGCGCCTGATGCTATCGTCCTTTGGGAAGCCGAGAATCCTTTCTTCCCATTTTCAAGACGAGCATTGCGTCCAAATACTGCACACTGAACCATCGTATTATCTAGAGATCCGCAATGTCACGTAACAATAAGAATCGTAATCAACTCAACGTAGATTGAAAATTCAAACAATGCGAGTAAATGATGAACACAGTCCTGTATACAGTGACGTTTTCGCGAAATTTGCGTTACTGTAAATAACAATGGAGGTCGTTCTGGTTCATGCGCAGTGGTGTTCGCATACGTCATTGGGGGAAATAGCGGCGTAAATTGCCGAACGCGTTAAGGAAATCACCGATCATCAAAATCATCGTTTTTAGCTCTAACTATTGTCTTTTAATTTATTGTTTTAATTTCAATGTTATTATATGGTATTCCTTTATAAAATCTTATTTTTACGTCAGAATTCTGCCGGTGATCTTTAAATAAATACACGCCATTTAGCGGCGTTTCAGTGTCATTCATGTTGATGCTTTTGATGCTTTTGTGCTGTAAAAACAAAACATTTCCACATAAAGACAATACGTTGAGCAAGTGATATCAGTTGCCGTAACGAATATATAAACAATCGCTTTTGAAAACTATTAACGGAACGTGTACGAAAACACCGAAGGTAATTGATACTCTCAAATACAAATGGCCGACTATAAAACATATTGCAAAAAAGTGCAAGTTTTGAATTTATTTTTTATATGAATGTGTTAAACACAAATTTAGTTTCCCACATGTACAATCCTAACTTACCTTATTGGTATTCTACTTTGTAACAGCTGTACTATGTTTCTTAAGGTGAACCAGATGAATGAATATCATTTGACAACAAAGAAACCAGGAACGTTTAGCTTAATGATTTTAATATAGACATAGTTATCTATCCGATCTTCGATGAAAGTTTGACAGTGTGGTTTCCATGATAATCCAATAAGTTTTAAACTGTCAAACTACACACACTTGTTATTGAAAGCTATACCTGAAGCTTTCGTCCGTGAACTACGGACTTCATCAGCAGAATGAATATGTACTGTTGGGAAACGTTAACACTGCTAATTGTCGGGGTGAGCGATGTTAACGTATGGTCCGAGGTGTGCGAAAGTTAGTAGCGGCCCCCGTCCTTGTTTAGCACCGGTCTTAGTGCACGGATGTAAATAGCCTCCTTGACCCCTCTCTCGAACCAAGATGGCTCACGGTCCAGAATCCTAACATTCACCATTGTCATCGCGTGGCCCGGTTTACACTCATGTATATGCCTTGAGACCTCAGATGATGTTGAACTCGGTCTCCTGTGTTCCATGAATCGTGCTTTTAAATTTCTTTCAGTTTCACCAATATAGTCCATTGAACACTGATCTTTTGGATGGCCATCACATTTGATATGGTAGATAAGTCCGCAGATGTCTTTCTTGTCTGGTTTGTCCTTATTAGGGTGAACTAGCAATTGTCTAAGAGTTGTATGTGGCTTAAAGGATACGCTGATGTTGTGTTTAAGAAAGGCCCGCTTCAACTGTTCAGAGGTACCTTGAACATATGGAAGGACAACGTTGCCCCTTAGATTTGGCTTGCCCTGGTATTCTCTTGATCTCCGTATCGGACTTGGGTTTGCTGGTCTGTTCCCTTCCTTTCTTCAGTGCCCATTCCGGATAGTGGCACTTCTTCAAAGCCTGGCTGACATGCTGCATTTCATTATTCAGGCCCTAGTTCTTCTGTTATTATTGATTTAGCTCTGCCAAAAAAGAGTTGTTACTACTGACAGTTTGTGTTTATTCGGATGGTAGGAGTTGAAATCTAGATATTGGTCTGTATGTGTCGGTTTTCTGTAGATATTAATTTTTAAGCTGCCGTCCGGTTGTATCTGATTGTATTGGTGTCAAGGAAAGCTAGTGACCCGTTCTCTTCTTTTTCCATCGTGAACTTAATGTCGTGGTCCATGGAGTTGATGTGCTGTGTGAACTCCTCGACATGTTCAACCTTCTGTTTTGTGTGGGTGTTATCAACGTAGCGGAACCACCAGCCTGGTGGGTGTGGGGCTGTGCGGAGAGCATGTTCCTCAAAATGCTCCATGTATAAGTTGCACACTATCGGTGAAACCGGAGATCCCATAGCGGCGCCATGTATATGTTGGTAGAAAGTATTATCAAACACAAAATATGTGCAATTAAGGCACAGACCTAGTAGCTTGGTGACCTGATTTGGAGACATAGTAGTTCTAGTGTTCAGCTCCTGGTCCCCGAGTAGTTTAGGGTATTATGGATAATATCCAAGGCTCTATCTACTGGGACACTGGTGAAAAGTGCACTTACATCATATGATATCAAAACTTCATCCTCTTCCACCTGTTTGTTTTTGATGAGTGTTGAGAAATGTTTGGAGTTTTTCACAAAGTGTTCTGTTTTCCCGACCATCGTAGACAGTACCGTTGATAGGTATTTTGCACTATTGTAAGTGATAGATCCCACACTGCTGACTATTGGTCTTAAGGGCATGTCTATCCGAAATAAGATGACACAACGCACTGAATTCACAGCGCGTATTTGGGAACTTCAGCATTCTTTTACGTGAACACGCACTAAAAAAGTTGTGATCGTGTGGTTAAAATCACTTCCGTTCATAAGAATACAAATGTAACAGGTGATCGACAGATTTCAGACCTTGCAGCCAAATGAGCAGGGTTGTAGAAATAAACAAAGTTGAACGGATGATATATGAAATATGTTTTGATAAGTGGAATAGCAACATACAACACAAAAGAAACAGACGCTACGAATGGTACATAAATGCTGGTCTCAAAAAATAATTATGTGTTTGCTATTGTAAATAGAATATTAATTCGTTATTATTGAAACGATATCGCCTGATACAAGTATAACGCAAAATGACTCATGTTGCATACATTTAAACTCCATATCGATTACACTCATTTTGAGTACAGAAAGGTCGGACGTGGATTGATCCAGATTTTGTTTTGCCATGAAGCTTTAACAAAAACTCTCCTTTGAGACCGAAACATATTGTTAAGAAGATAAGAACGATTAGTAGATTGGTGATAAATAAGTTCAAGTTAATAGTACATTGGCCATAAAACATGTGTTTTTGACATTTTATAGCGTCAATATATTGCTTTCATTTAGCCTATCAAGGAAACCAGTGCACTTTTCAAAGCGGACAGGACATTTTGTTTATTTGGCTTGCAAGTTCCAGATGTTATTAAAATCGGTCGTGTACTTTATTTAAAGCAAATAATGCATCGTTTGCTTTAACAACTGACAGTATAATTTAATTTTGAGTGAAATTTGTTTTGTTTCTTTTAAGAATTTTTATTTTTAATACCACGCACTTGTTGACTGACTAGTTTAGCACTACCGAACTTATTTCAGAAGCGTAGATGAGTATTTATCCATACATTAATTGGGATTAGGTATTCACGATTCGATGTGAGTCGTGACGAAAGGATTTCATAAATTGCTTTTTGAACACATAAAACGATAGTTCAATTCTCTGTTTTCGTTTTATGTGTTATCAAAATAAAGTAATGTCAAGTATACGTTTTTTAAATACTCCAAAGAAAAAGATAACAATCGTTATAACAATACATTTCGTGAATAAAAGTATGAAGGTTGACATGTTTGACTTATCTCAAGAGAAAACAGTTAATAATTTTCGTGATTCTGCTTTGAAGACCATAGCATTTATCACGGCCATTACGTTTCTAACAATGCAACGCCTTTGCCAGTATACTTTTGTGCGGATGGCTTCAATTAATTACACAATGCTGGACACGGTTGCGTATAGAAGTGCAATGCTTGAAGTACACATTACATATCAGTTCTTGAAAGGCAGGACTGGACGATATATCGTATGTCTGTCCGATTTTTAAGGACATAAAATATATCGGTATTGAAAACCAGGACATGTTAGCCAAACATTCCCTTATAGTTCGGAAACAATTTATAATTGTGTATAACAGTTATCAACTTTACGAAACTCTCTTGTTTAAAAAATGTTTAACTTGATAAAATAAAGGACTGTCTTATCTGTTGATGTCTCCGAGGGGTTTAAAATTCCTCTAATAAAACACTGTTAATAATTATATATAATTATTTTATGGCCAAACGCAAACACTGGTCACTTTCGACAGAAAAGCATTTGTTTCTAAAATAAAATGTATATGTCATTTCAATGTGAAATGTTCAATATAAATGAAATACATCTGGGTTTCAGCTATGATCCATGGGATACTAGTTGCTTTAAGTTCGATTGCGTATTGACACGGACGAATTAAAATGTATTCATTCTTTTGTTAATCTACTAAGCACGCTAAATAACATTCGGTTGATAAAATAAGTGAAAGAACAAACCGATTTGAACAATATTTTTCTTCTAATACATATTTTAAAGTGCATATAATCATACAAATAAAATATAATAATGTTGACATATGAGATGATATTTGCCTTACAAATCAGTTACTGTGTTTAAGATCACCATGATTATCTTTAGATTGGACACCAAGATCATGAATATTTGTTTTATAAAATAATTTATTACGTTGTTATGTTAATATTTCTGTAAATAAACTAAATTGGAAAAAAATAAATGCTCTAATTATTGTTGTGTAGATGTGTACATCCACATATATTGTTACTGTCTGGAAAATGAGTTTTGCCATAGAAGGGTACTGCTCAGCTATTTTTTAAAGATTAATTTATATTTCATGTCTGTAATCAGTTTTAAGCCTGGTTACATACTTAATATAAATTTATTTAAATATGGATTGCTGGATAAACTTGTATATATACGAGCCTATTGTTCATTGCGACAGCATCAAAAGGCATTAAAATAAACATTTGGAAACAAATGCATGCAGGTGAAATCAATTATAACAAATATGTTATGTTGACCTTTTTCCATCAATTTTAAAACATGAGCTACCACAAGACAGTTCGGTACATTATTCAGACACCTGATAGTGAAATTTACAGTCACCTGATGTATAATGACTTTGAAAGTATGGTTGAGGTTGAATAGCTGTAATAGTAGCTAAGTTAAGTTAAAGGAGCCTTTTCAAGTTTGGGTAAATTGACAAAATTGAAAAAAAGCTTGTTCCAAATTCGCAAATTTTCGTTTTAGTTATGATATTTGTGAGGAAACAGAATGCTGAACATTAACCATGTTCTAAAATAACCATTATATGCATGTTTTGACGATATAAAAACCCGAAAATTGTACAGCGTTGCAACGCGAAACGAATTAATAATTTGGATAGTTCTGTTGTTGTCGTTATATTTTGTGAAACTACGAGGATTGCTTATAGAAAGTATAAAATACAACTGGCATTATATCCGAAAGGATGGCCGAGTGGTCTAAGTGGTAGATATTTTACTCCAGGACTCAATGGGTCAGTGGATCGAGCCCTGCTGAGGGTTACCTTTTTTTCTTTTTGTAAATGTTATTCTTGATTTTTAACAGGAGCTTTTTATATCTAATGTTTACATTTATCAATATAAAGAATTTATGACAAACTTCAAAACATGCCAAAATCTGTGAAAATGCCCTCTTTAATGCCAAAATAATTTTACGTGGTCATGCCACGCTACCATAATGTCAACGTCTTACCAATCAAATATTTACTTTTCATGGTAATATTAATGCAATCCCAAACATGATCTGCAGATTAGTTATCTACACACACATTGCAACACAAACACTCACAAATCTAGTTAATGAGCGGAAACTGTTTGTTACTTAACAGCAACCTTCACCTTCATTGGACTTTCCCCAAATATAATAATAACCGTGCATGCTTGTAATATCCAGGATTTACTCAAAGTTTGTCATGGAATAGTAAAAAAAAAAAATAAGCTATATTATAAGTACGAAGGGGGCATTTTTTTACTATATTGCAGGTCAGAGTTGTAGACCTTGATAATGACAATATTTATTTAAAAAAAACTAATACATAGTGATATAAATTTATTGCATTTCTCAGAGAGTTTTATTTGTTTCAAAAGTCCTAAAAAAAGAATAATTTGCATGTCTTGTTATCATGGAAAATGATTTCTTTTAATCATTCTATTTCGATAAATAGAGGAGTCCTGTCTGCATAACATTATTTGCTATCACCCTCGTGGTTCATTTCCTGCGCATCGGAACTCCAAACAGTTTTTGATTGTTGCAATAACCAATATTTAGCCGAAAATTTATTCTTTAACAAAACTACTATTTTCAATCTAGTGTCTTAAAACCCAAGAAATGGTTCACTTTCTTAAAGTCTTAGAATTGTTTGGTACCATAAAAGGGACCTTTTCACAGATTTTGGCATGTATTGAAGTATGTCATTAAATATTGATAAATGTAAACATTGGATCTAAACATATCCAGTAAAAAAACAAGAATAAAATTTGACCCTCAACTTGGCTCGAACCACTGACACCGGAATAAAAGTATAACGCTTAGACCACTCCACCATCCGTGCTCATACAATGAGTGATGTAAATTATACTTTTATATATGCAATCCTCGTAGTGTCACAAAATATAACGACAACAACAGAAATCTCCAAATTATTCAATCGTTTCGCGTTGCAAATCTGTATAATTTTTAGGTTTCTAAATAGTCAAAAGAGGCCTATAATGGATATTTAAGAGAATGGAAAGTGTTCAGTAGTACTGTTTCCTCGCAAATATCATCTACAACGAAAATTTGCGAATTCCGAAAAAAAAATGAAAATTCACCAAAAAGTAAAAAGGTCCCTTTTAAACATAATGTTTGTTACACTATATTTGAATTATAAAATATCAATCATTTCGACATATTTAAAATGTGCTCGCACAATTTAACTTTTCTTTATAGAAACTATGCATTTCTGAAGCATATTAAAAAATACGCAACTTAAAGCGTGGCGAGGAAATATTTTCAGACAAGTTGCTATAAAAGTAATCATAGTGTATACATTTCACTTCATTGTTTTGCAGAGTATAGCGTTCTTCAATGTGATGGATTATTCAAGGACAAACTATAAATATATCCTTCACACGCTTCTAGCGCATTAATGATATTTGACATGAAACGTTAACAAAAACCCTAACCTTACGTTGTCTTAGATGAAACTCGTGACAAATCGTGGCACATTTATTCGTTCTACATATGAGTTATACGCCCTAAATCACTAGCAAGGCGCAAATACATGTTCCATGCATTAGAGTTAATAAACTCAGATAACCAGATTAAACATGTATGCCAAATCATTAAGTACGACTCGACTATTTCTACACCTTAATACAGGTGGTTTATCACAATGCGTTTTTATTTTACACAAGCTTAAGGTTCATGTAGAGGCTTCATTTATAAAAATGTGGGACCCCTAGCATTCAACTCAAATTTGACTAAAGGAAGAGTGCCACATTGATAATGTATACATATATGCTTTAATGGATGTTTTTCCTTCAAACTGCTACCAATTTTGTACATCAACGTATCATAACATCCACAAAATCAATCAAAATACAAAGAGATTTTAACACTAAAATATACATTATTTTCAAAAATCTGAATCATGTTTATTTCACGTATTTCGGCGGAAAATTATATAACTAGTGAATGATATCGACATTGACGAGGACAAGTTACGCTTAAATAGTAAAAAAAAGTTTGCATATCTAGAAATATCAAAACTCGAACACATGTCATTTCATCACCATGGGGGCAGCCATTTTTAAATTAATAAAATAGAAAGAAACATGCCAAAAACTCACTCATCGCCTAATTGACATTCCATACGGTTGACGATGACAAATGCATTGGATTGTAATCTTTCCGTTGATGTTTGCAAACTGCACGATCAGACCTCATAAACACTCAAAAGAATAACTATGTAAGAAGCATTTCACCAATGTTTACAATCGTTGTCGAATCACATATACTTTATTATTGCGCATAAAATAGTACGCTTACAGACTGACAGAAAGATCTAGATTACTCCGTTCAATTCATCACGGTATACAATTCTATTGATAATATATAATAATACATCGCTTTAACAATCTGAAAGTAGTAATAATTCTTTTAAACGGAGTTTTTAATAACGAAAGTGAAAACAACGGAAGTTGGTTGGATATTCTGTGAGATGCACTTCGGCTCCAGAAAAACAATACAAATTAACTAAAAAGACGTGTGGGGGACAATTTTCAGCTGGAAACTATTTCAAATAGGGTAAGTGATGATATCTCTACGCGGTCATTTCTGTTATTTAGTGCGATCTCTTGCTGATTAATGTTAATAGTTGTTTTACAAGTTGCCACCAAACTGTCAAAATAAGCATGTGTTATCTCAGGTATGTGTATACACATACCCGGTTTTCTCACCACTGCACGTGGTTTCGACCGATTTGTTTTGCACGTTTTTCTACGGATCACAGCGATGGCCACGCTTTCAAATGGGTATAAGGAATCGAAATATAAAATCAATCGTTTTGCCAATTTCTTTATATTCCTTTACAATTTTATATGTCGTCTGCAATCTATTTCAATTTGAGATGGTTTAAAATTTGCAATTTGGTTGAGAGGTAAATAACAAAATTGTTAAGCCTTTGAAATAGAATTGTGACTCTTATTATCCACCATACCTGGATTGTTAAAAAGTAGTTACGTTTTAGTTATTTTTAGAACTATGTTTAGGATATTTATCCAAAAAAGGCAGTTGAATAAAAACTCATTTGTTGTTTTATGACAATAATTTTCTGTGAAATGTTGCTAACTTGACCTTGTATATGTATATAGCTTTGTATTTATTCAACTTAAGGTAGTACATATCATTCCTAACTTTAGATTGAGATTTTGTAAATTAGTGTAAAAAAGTATTGGTTTTAAACCAAAATACGAATAAAGCACACAAATATTGAATGTCAAAAATGTGTTTATGTTATTCTATCCGTCTTTAGCTTTAAAATGATATATAGTTTGACCATATTGTACCACATTCAATGAAGAAAAACCAAAGCGAAGTTTTAATGAATTTTATCCCCCCCATGAACCTTAAACTAAGTAAAACGATACATACGTTACTGACGCCAGTTTATGATTTTTACATTTATGAGTTAAGCAAAAACAAAAAAAATACTTCAAACCGTCAATAAAGCAAGCTAAGAAGATAAGATCGTGTTAAGCAATAATCTCAAGAAGTGCCATATATATATAACAGTGGTGTGCTACCATTATTTGCTGGTTAATTGATGACGCCTGGCCATTGATACTTACGTTATACCGATTTTGATGCAGGACTTTTCACGGATTCTATTCTAAAAACACGCATGATATACTAACCTTTCAACGCACAAATATTATATGTCCCAAATTAAAACGTCATTTAACATGAATATATATCGGCTTTTATGAAATATTTCATTTACAGTTTGCAATACGCTGCGTATGTGAAGATGCGATGCATACGTTAACCAACTATATTGCATATAAATAAGGTAATTATGGTAACTTGTGCACCTCTAAAATTTCAGAGGACAGCACTGCTGCGTATAGAAAACAATGTTATCTCGTATTTTTACTATTCTACATAGGCATCATGCATTACAACTACAGTATGATACATACGTGATCAATACATACGTTACATAATGTGTTAACTTTGTGTATTACGTCACCATAAATGGTGGTTTCTGACGTCAAACTATTTTCTTTGAATTCTCGCGATTTTTGAATGTATCGCCCGCCATCATTCAGACTGTTTCATGTTAACACATGGGATGTGAGCTTCGTTGAGAGGTATGTTGAAATTTTGTTTTATGTTTCGATTTTATCAGCAAATATATATAGTTTATAAAGTGCATTAATATGCATTTAAGTCGTTTATGTATTATAAAAGAAAACTTTGTTTAGTTTGTCATCATGAGGTTAGAAACTGTTGTCAGAAACAAATGATACATAGCGGTAACGTATGTGTCACAGTAAATTCGATCAAAAATTTGTATTTAAAAATAAAACAGTGCAATAAATATTAAAGATATATAATAAAAGATCCACTGCTGTATTTTTTTTAAATATATT